>NW_024813994.1:0-2419 GCF_019175285.1 Sceloporus undulatus
TTATAAACTGCTAACAGGATTCTGGCTATTTTTCTTAAATTCTTCCTCTTTACGTAGACGTTTTGAAGTCCAAACTCTGTCATGGAAGAAGAGAATTAAGTCTTTTTCCCAAGCACCATTTCCATGATGAAAATTCACTCCTACCCTAAAGCCACTGACCGCCATTTTACATGGTTCCCTTCTCCTACAAAAGCTATGGAAGATAGGTTTGGCTGAGAGGTAATAACTGACCCCAGGTCATCCTGTAAACAAATCAGGCCACCGATTGTGGAGAAAATAGAATATGGCAATCCTACACTATGTAGCCCCAAAAGTGTATTCATATAGTGAAAAGGGAGAGATATTTGACTGGAAATGGCATGTGTGGGGAGAAGGTTCCTGCATTTTAATCCCAATGCAATTTAGGGGCTCCTATGACTGCTATTTGAAAGCAAACAAGGTCCAAGTGTAATGTGACATCTGCACCTGTCTATATCCCATTCAAACCATTAGAGCAGCTGAATAATGTGTCTTTCACATTACAGCGGTATAGCATTTTGATGCCACTTTAACCGTCACTGATGCAACCTACACCATTTTGAGATTGGTAGTTTAGTTACAGACATGGAATTCCTTTAAATAGCTCTAAAATTGCAAATCCCAGGATTGCATGGAATGGAGCTCTGGAAGCTTAAATGGTATCAAATAACTCTAATTGTGTGGTGTGAAAGAGCCACTATTCATGTCCCTTGCTTTCCATGGGACCAAATCACAAATTTAGCTAGACGAAAGTCCAGGACTTGTCTTTTAGCCAAGACCAAATGATTTCCCTCTTATTCTTCCTTTTCTTCTTTCTACTATTTTTTAGATTAAAAAAAGAACTGTAAACTGTCACTTCCTAGAAACAACATATATTTACATAGTCCCCTCTTTATTTAGTATTCCATAATCATACTGCACTGAAGATACATCATTTTCTCCTTTATAGCATTTGTTACCTGCTGTCACAAAAGTGGCTGTCTTTTCTGAACACAGCAAGTCGACTAAAATAGAAACTCCTCTTGCAGACAAACTAACCTGGTTCTCATCAACTATAATTCTGGCTAGCACAACAATCTGAAATCAGAGATAGATTTGGACACAACATATTATACATGGCATTTTCTTCATTTGCCATTTTCCACAGTATGGTTATCCAATTGGTCACAAGGACTATGTTGCAAAACTATATAAAAATACCTTTGAGTGTGTCCCACTGAGCTCAGCAGAAGTGCAAAAGCTTGCATTATAAGGATTGTATGTAATGCCCGTTCATCTGCCAACACAGTGGAAACTGCTGGTTCAAAGCACCAAAAAATACAGCTTCCTTGACATAAACCATTTGGCTTACAAGGGTAAAAAATCCCATTGAGATTGTCCAGTTGCAAGATGTAGAATCTAAAGGGTTGTCTATACAGGACAAAAGACCTAGCTTCCCCCTGGCCTTGCATCATCTAGTGCAGATGACACAGACCAAAGCCCCCATGGCAGGATTGGGCCCTATTTGGCCTTATCCCAAGATAAATAGCCTTTAACCCAAGGTAATTTACTCTTGCTTTTCTGCTGAGCCAAACCTGGCTGTACACATGCCCGCTATACTCCTTACTTTGCTGGCCTTCACCCTGACTGAACAAACCCCTCGTTCCTACATCTAATGCAGAAATGAGACATCTGACCACATGGGTGCAACCAGATGCCCCATTTCTGCATCAGACATGGCAAGGGAGGGGCTTCTTCAGTCAGGGTAAAGGCCAGCAAGGTAAAGAGCTCACACCTGACCCAATCCCAGGTTGATGCAGGGATGTGTGTGTGAACAGCCCCCATCCCTGTGCCAACCCAGGGACTAACCCAAGTGAGTACCAGGGCTAGGATAGGACGGGCTCAGCACAGTCTCATCTGCTCAGGTCCTAAGAGGTAGAAAGTGAAAGAGGTCCATGTGTACAAAGGAAACACTTCCCCATGCAAGTACAGAGTAAGTATGGATGTCCTTTATAGATAGCAGCCACTGTGATTGATGCTTTGGCATTTCCTCTCCTTTAAGAGATCAAGAGATGCTGCTGATGGAAAGGGGAGCCTGAAAAGAAAAGCCCGTATGTCCATGTGCCACACTGGATCGCTGTACTTCAGCAAGAAGGCAGATGTGTAACAACTCAACAGTTATTGATAGCAAACTCTCGATTTTTGAATGTGACATACATGGAGATGATCACATGCCTCTTTTTGCCCAATCTGGACACAATCTGGGCATGGTCTTAAATGGGTGAAAACGAATCTTATTGAACGCCTCCATGCCAAATTTGGCTGCAATGCGTACCCAATCCGGACTCCTGGCATATTTTTTGAAGAACAATTCTTTCTCATTCTTCGAAAAGTACGCCAGGAGTCCGGATCGGGTACATGA
>NW_024813995.1:0-2419 GCF_019175285.1 Sceloporus undulatus
AACTCAGAAGGCATTTCTTGCAACTTGTCCTTCTTGCAACTCGTGGTTCTGCGATAAGACAGAGAGGACCAAAACCCTTAAACTTTCATTCCTTGATTCAGCTGTACTAAAATTGAAGCCACATTGTGGGTCCCATATCCGAGGGAGCGGGAGAAAGGCAGGATAGAAAACCTGGAAATAAATGAAATTGTTTTCCCAAATTCGCTGGTTGAGTCGCAGTCCCCTCTCTCCTAGAAAAGGATGGAAAGGAACTGACTTGAGATATCGATACCAATTACTTCAAGCAATATCAGTCTTCTCCAGCTGCTGAGTAATGTTTGGTCTCCTCCCTGAAAGGATCGAGATGAAAACCACAAGTCCTCCTAGGAAAGGTGAATTTTAGCGTGTGTTTTTTGAAGTTGAAGTCTTTTTTTCCCCTGTTGCTGTGATTGTTATTTAAAAACTCGGTTCGTTTAAACTGAACCAAGGCTTCAGTCCCAACCCTTCTCCAAATCAAAAGCATTTTGGTGCACGGTTCTGGTGTGCCACCATCTTCCCATGTTTCAAGTATGTAGCCACCTCCCAAACCCTTATCATGATATGGGTAGGTTGAACACTTGTGAAAAGGGTTTGTCTGTGCACGTGCGCATGTTTCTGTGCCTGAATGTCATGGCCATAAAGTGGGCTAAATGCTGCCCAGTCATGGTGGAGTGGGAGAAATAGCACCATAACAGCATAATCGGTGTGGCCAGTGGCGAATGTTGCCCCATTGCCATCCTTGCCACTCTCTTCTTCACAATGCCTTTTTGAGCAAACATTTGAGGAGGCGTTGGGCACCTATAAAACAATTGGGATCCCTTATTGGGGCACGTACCCCTCCAGCCTCCCTTTCGCTCCATGGAAGTAATGTCTTTCTTTTTCCCATGCTATGGGCCATTCCCATCTTGTTGCTGCAAAATTTTTATTTGTGGGATTCTCTGCCAAAAAGGCATTGGGATACCCCTCTCGGGTAGTGGGGTCCAAATTTTGTCCAAATTTGAGGCACAAAATACCTCCCGATTCCAAGGTCCCTTTTGGGATGAAGGCACTTGTTTGGGTAATATTCACAAATCTTGTCGCTGTGTATTTTCCCCCCGTTCTGTGATCAAACAACAAAAACTTTGGTTTTTCTCCAAGCTGGTAAAAATTTACCGTTACCAGCTTCAGAACAAGCCACGATATAAGAGCAACTTTAAGCCACAATTGTAAAACGTGGCTTGTTCTAGACCCTGGTAAGTATGATTTTACAAGTTCATGCTAAAAGAAGAAACTGGTTAATTAGTTTGAGTTACACGCATGGCAAAGGAGTTGACTCTGATTTTATCCGTTCTTACTAAAACAATAATCCAGCTAACAATCCTGGTTGGATTTGCACACATGCCAAAGGAGCTGACAATCTTGGCTTCATAGGTTGCAATATAACATATCCTGACTTTCAATGCCAGATGTGAGGCACATTGATTCCCTTTTTAAAGCCGCAGCTCTGCCATTTTCTCACTCATTTTCGCCGCGTTTCCCCCTGAAACCATTTGGATTAATCACCAAATTTCCCCCCGATCATCTTCGATTAAGGGACTTTTCCGACTGGTTTAGCGCATCCAGCTATCCTCGTTCTCGGGATTTCTCTCCTCATCCGTGAAATAGGTTTTTAGATGTGCGGGTGGGTATGGAAAGATTCTATATCAAAAATTTATATATATAAATATATTAAGTGTGTATGCTTGTGGAGGGTTTCCTTGAGTGTGTGATACGTGTGTGTCTTTCTCTTTTAAGGAACAGGATATAAAATAGATTTCTTCGTCCAAGCTTTTGAACAAGGGTTGGATTGTAACTCAGGGGGAAAATTGAACCTGCTGTCTGGGTTGTGATTGCATTTGGGGTGCAGGATAGGATGGGGGTGGTCTGGGTGCAACAAGGGGGTGCAAGGCTATAATTCAGAATTGGTTGCTGAGCCGGTGAGTCGGGGAGAATAGAAGGAGTGTTGAGGTTTTGTTGCATTTTCAGCATCTCAGTTGATGCATCCGTTTAGTGGGACTATGAATCCCATGCTAAGAAGGGGTCCCATTTGCATCCTCAGCTTGGTCACTTTTGGGGGGCAGTTGGCAATGGGGCACAGAGATGCGAGATGGCGGATTGCAACCAGTGATGATCTGGATCAGTGGTCCCTAAACTTTGGTCCTACAGATTTTTGGACTTCAGCTCCCAGATTTCCTGATTGTTGGCCAAGCAGTCTAGGGCATCTGGGAGTCGAAGTTCAAAACAGCTGGAGGACCAAAGTTTGGGAAACACCAATCTAGATCAGGGATAGTCCCAACCTTTGGTTCCTACAAATGGACTCCCAGAAGCCCCTACCAACTTGGCCAAGAGTCAAGAATGATGGGGACTGAAGTCCAAATCATTC
>NW_024813996.1:0-2418 GCF_019175285.1 Sceloporus undulatus
CGATAATTATTATGCATCAGGGGGTCGAGGGAGGGCTTTTTCAGCAGGGGTTTTACCACGTCCAATTTCAAGCTGGTTGGAAATTGCCCTTCCCTCAGAGATGTATTAATAATCCGGTGTAACAATGCGGTTACTACCGGTCCCCCCTGAGCCACAAGCCACGAGGGACAGGGATCGAGAGAGCAGGTTGTCTTCCTAACACTTCTAAGGATCCTGTCCACATCCTCGGTACTCACAGACTCAAACTGATCCAGTACAACCAAGTCCACGGAAGCTCTGGGTGCCTCTACTCTAAGTTCTGCTCTAATGCTGGCTTCAAGACCTTCGCTTATCCGAGAGGTTTTATCCGCGAAGAAGTTGTTAAATTGGTCACAGCAGGCCTTAGAAGGTTCAAGGATCTGGTTCGGGGCAGGAGGGAGCTGAGTTAGCTCCCTCACTACCCTGAACAACTCTGCTGGACGCGACTCCGCGGACGCGATTCGTACACCAAAGAACGAATTCTTTGCTGCATCGATCGCCTCTCCATAGTCCTTTAAAAGAAGGTCTAGGAGAGCCTTGTCGGATAAGCGCTGGTGTTTCCGCCAGACGTGCTCTAGCTGTCGCAGTACCCGCTTCCTTGCCTGGACATCTTCTGTATACCAGGGCTTCTTTTTGGAAGCAGGCCTGAGAGGACGCTTGGGAATGATACTGTGTATAGCCCTGGAGAGATCAGTGTCCCAGATGTTAGTCAGGGCATCAACAGAATCGCCGTCATTTCCAACCATGTACCCTTCTAGGGCTTCCTGGAACCTTTTGGGTTCCATCAGCCTTCGAAGGTGGACCATTCTAATAGGTCTGCCACCCCCGGGAGGGATCTGGGTAGAAGCCTTGATTTTTGCCTCCACCAAGAAATGATCCGTCCATGACAAGGCGGAGATGTTGGTTATTTCCGCCCACGGATTTTCCATGTCCGTACAAAAGACCAAATCGAGTGTATTACCCGCTGAATGCGTCGGACCCGAGACCAGTTGAGACAGGCCCATGGCTGTCATGGTATCCATGAATTCACGAGCCGCACCGGATGGAACATAGTTGGCCGCGAAGGGGATGTTGAAATCAAAGCCGGGGTGATTCCAGCATCAGCTCCGAGACCAACTGTGTCAGCTAGTTAAGGGAGTCTGTTAGCGCACAGGGTGGCCGATACACCAACAAAATCCCTAGACTGTCCCTGGCATTCAGGGTCAAGTAAATGCACTCGATATAGGAAGTTTGACGAATATGGTTCCTGGATAGAGACAAGGTGGTCTTCTGGACCAAGGCAACAGCCCCCCCCCCCCGCCCTCCTAACCTGGTCTGGTCCTTCACTGAGTACCCGGCAGGTCGGGCCTGAGCCCACACAGCTTCCCCTTCAGGCCCAAGCCAGGTCTCAGTAATGCAAGCCAGGTCACAGTTGCTGTTCTCGAGCAAGTCGTAGATGATGTGGGACTTGTTGTTAATGGACCTGGCATTGCACAGGAGCATAAACAGGGTTTGTGGTACAGTTGGAATGACCCTCAGGTTCCTTTGGTTAGGAGAGGGATAGGAAGGAGAGATAGATATTAAGCATCGATCTCGCCTTCCCCTGTGACGCTGATCCACTCTCCTACCGCCATACCTCCCCTTGCCCCACACTACTCCGATAGGAGCCCGGCACGTACCAAGATGTTCACCCTCTACCTCCCCAATCAAACCACTCTTCCCATCCATAGCCTTCTCCACTCCCCACAATGCAGCAATAATCGCAGGGAAAGGATACCCCAATCATTCCCTGCTACTTGCTGGCATCCAAATGACAAGCACTCCTCTCCGCAACACACAGTCCTGCCCGGTGGGCTGGGGCTAACACAGGAGCAGACTACAGTCATTGCCACTTCTCCTTGATGGAATAGGGACATAAGCGGCGTCCTCTTTGGGGGAGCCGCTCCCACCGGCCCCTCCCCTCCGAAAAACACCGCTCCAGCGGCAAAGCAGAGTCTCTCGGGCCGCTCCTGCCCAATGATGTGGGTGCGTGGGCGGCGTTATTATTCCAGTCTCCTTTTCTTGCTCTCTCATCTGCTGTTTCTTCCCTCCCCCCTGACCCTTTCCCTCCCCCTCCCTCTTCCGAACTCAGGTTCTCCCCTTCCACTGGACTATGCTGCCATTCACCAGAAGGGATGCGTAGCATCCTCCGGATACAGCCCCACATGCGTCGATTTGTGCGAGATCAGCCTCATGCTGTCCTTTCCTCCTCTTTTCCAGCCTGGGGTCTCCTTTGAGGAAGTGGCTGTGGTTTTCACCAAGGGGGAGTGGGACCTCCTGGATCCTGGCCAGCGGACTCTCTACAAGGAGGTCATGCTGGAGACTTATGGGAACGTGGCCTCTCTGGGTAAGGATGCCTTGCGCCTTCAGGGGATAGACTCG
>NW_024813997.1:0-2418 GCF_019175285.1 Sceloporus undulatus
TGGGAATTTTCTTCTCCTCATGGATGAAGAAATGAGAGAGGGAATGTGTGACTCAAAAGCTCCCTGCAGTTCATTCACAATCAAGTAAACAACGAAGGCAATGGCAGGCTGAACCAGCCATAAATAGCAACCTGTTGGAAGTATTTTAATTAATTCAAAACAGAACTTTAATTCTTGAAACACCATTTCTGATTAACTGAATCTTTTAGTATTGGCTGGATATCTCAGTATCCAGTTATTCTAAAGTGATACTACTACATTTATTCCTTCATAGTAATACTAATTAACCATGAAAGCTATGATTAGGATTGTGGCTCATCTTGAAGTAACTGCACAGAAAAATCTCTACAGATCATAAAAGATGGGACTTCCCTTTAAACAATTCCTTAAACATTCTGCTTAAGACCCTTAAGCAAATTTGCTTCCATATATTCATAACAATGGCTGTAATCTACGCAAATAGATGTCCATGATCTTTGCTACCTTTAATTTTCGCAAGACTCAGATTCTTGCATTCAAACTACTTCTCTCCATTTTGAAGTTCTCAGAATTTTCAATGTAGCCAACCTAACTATACATGTACATCTCTATCCACATCTCCACACACAAATGTATAAACAAACAGGTTGGATTGGGTTACAAAACAATGTCTGGCTTTTCTTGTCAGACAACTTTTATTAGGCATAGAAAAACAACATGCTTTTACAATAAAACTTCAGGATCGTTATAAAAATTTAAGCCATAATCTTGTTGCCTCCATCAGAAAATTGGCCAATAACCTGGTAATATGTGGGTTCCGATCTTCCAATAAGTATTCCACTGATAACCCATCCAAACAGATATTCATAACCAATAACCTTAACAAAATTTCCCTCGGAATTATATACAATGGACAAAATAATACAATATGATGGAGAACATCTGGAGCTTGATCACAGTGACATACACGGTTCAAAAATGGGGTCTGCAAATATCTGCCCCTGGTCACATTTGAGGGGTGTACATTCAATCTTGCAAACAAGATGGCTTTTCTTTATAACCTGCTAAGAACAACAACAACAAAAAAGGCACCGGATTTGGACCAAAAGTTCAACTGTGACTTTATTTTAGACACGTGAGGAATAGAGTATTCCTCTATTCAGGAATAGAGTAATCTTGTCAACTGTGATCCCCATTCCAATTTAGGGAGAGAGTCAAGGATTATATCCAAGAGTGTCTATGGCCACAGAGAAGATCCAAAGCAGAATGAAGGGCTAGGTGTAACTCGTTCATTTCCCTATTAACTGTAACAGTGTAATAGTTTTCCAGCCTGTAAATCAGAATCCTTCCCCCTCCGACCCAGTCCAGATTCCAGTACCCTTTTTTGTCTTATCATTGGTCAGAGATGACAGCAGAAGATTCAGGCTAGATGCGAAACCCCTCAAGCTGCATCCAGCCCATGGGTCAGAGATTCTCCATCCCTACCTCAGTTTACTGAACTGACAACTAATTGATTAGTGTTGCAGAACATGCTGTGCATATGCAATGATAATTTCATGTAGCAAGGACCTCTCCATTATATGTCTCACTTACTTTTATGTAGCTGCCCAACAGCACTTAATAAGACTGTAGTCAAAACAGCTTTTTAGTTTTGCATAAATGAAGGGACTTTTGGGGCATACAATGAATCATGGTTTAAGGTCATCTGAATGCGCCACAGTCTCATGCGATTCCTCCCATGCCTACCCTGCACCTCTGGTCTGGCACAGCTTTTCAAACTTCCTGTAATTCCCAGTTATGTCCTAACTTGAGAAACTTCACTTAGTTTAAATTATGGTTTATGAATATGGCTGGTTCACCTAGGTTAGCAAGGCATGAGAACTTTGGTTTTCACAAATTATGGCACAGTAGGGAAATCCTATTGTACCCCTCCTTGTGACCCTGGGGAGGAGGACATCCATAAGATATAGTCCAAACTGTCCCATTTTGTTGATCATGCTTCGCAGGCTTCACACCTGAAAGATGTTCAAACATCAATGTTAACAGACAATTTTAAATAATGGCTTCTAATATGAAATCATTAGTCTTAAATGTACTTGCACATTATTAACAAAACAAATGTAGTGCTGGTACCTCTGCTTCATGTTTAGAGGACTAGCTCCATCACACAGTGCTATCTGACAGTAGCAATCTCATTGTTACTTTGCTGACTATTCTTTTAGATATTTAACTGATTTATATACCCCTTATATCTGAAATGAGATCTTGTGATGCTATCGCAAACCAGTTTTATCCATTGAAACTGACATTTTGATAAAGGTGTTCTAATTATATCAAAAATACTAGAGGATGGCTCACAATGAGTTATAACCACCTCTTCCTTCCTATACCTGTCCTGCTTATTTAGTTTTTCAGGCATGTTAGAAAGCTTTTATGTTC
>NW_024813998.1:0-2418 GCF_019175285.1 Sceloporus undulatus
TTTTGTCCCCAATCCGATGTCCCATGCTTCTTCACCAAGACTCTACTGTACACAGAAAGTGCACTGGGGGGGGGACCTTTGAAAATGGGCACCCACCTCCTCCTCCTCCTGTTTCCCCCTCCTCCTTCTCCTCGCCATGCACTAAGAAAGGGCACTTTTCCCTCCCCCTGGTTGGCCCAGAGTCTCTCTCCTCCTCCTCCTCCTCCAAGGGTCTACCTCCTCCTTCAGGCTGGCCAATGGCAGAGTGGGGCTGGAAACAGCTCCGGTCCAGCTGCTGTGCCATTGGCCAGCCAGCCTCAAGGGGACGAGTGTTCCCTTTAGGCGCGATGGCTGCTGGCTGGGACCCAAACCCAGGATTTAGAGTGAACTGGACCGTGACCGTGCCAAACTGCAAAAAACGTTACAAGCATGGGCACAGCAGGGTTATGGCATCCCTAGATACACATGGGCATTTTTGGACACCTTATTATGTATTTAGTCCAAATTCTAAACAGCAAATGCCTTATAAAATGGTCTTCAAAATCCTCATTAGATTTACTTTTATTATATCACAAAAATACATGCCAACGAAATTTAAGATCAAATTCCTGTAATTGTAGATGTTTCTTTTTATCTAAAGTAGTCCTGTTTTCTAGCCAGATGAAACAACATGCAGCATAATACAGTTTCAAATAAAGGAGGCCTAGACCTACACTCTGGAGTTTCATCTTGTAAAACTTTAAATCTAACTCTTGTTTCTTTACCTTGTGAGATGAAATCTGAAATATCCTTATTCTGTTGTTTTAAAAGAATGAAATGTCTTTATTTTATTGTTTAAAGGAATGTCATTTGTCAGAATCCATAAGATCTGGAATAAAAATAACATCTTAGATAAAACATTCATTTTAATCACTGAAATTCTACCAAGCAGTGATAACTGTAATTTGCTCGATCTTTGTAAGTCCTGCTTAATATTGTTCAAATTTTGAAATAGTTTTGAATTCCTGTTTTAAATACTATCTCCCCAAGTATTTTGATTTTTCCTTTATTTTAAACCCATTTTTTTTTAATTTTGCAGCAACAAAATGTTCATTAAAAGCTGGGCCTTTTCCACTGGATTTTTCCCAGGAAGATAACCAAGTCATCAGCAAAAGCTCTAAGCTGGAATTGTTGGTCTCTAATAATATCTTGTATCCTCTCTTCATTTCTAATATCATTATTAAAAATGTCTAAATATCAGTTTAAAAAGCAAATGGGAAAATGGACATGCCTGTCTTGTGCCACTTTGAACATCACAAAGTTTAGTTGCATCTCCATTAATCAAAATTTGGGCTATTTGTGCATCATAGATGCTTTTTGTGCATCATGGATGGCTTTTATCAATGTAATAAAACTTTCCCCAAAATTCTTCTTTTGGCCTAAAGTGGGGAGGTGAATCTGGAAAAATGCTTTCCAAGTTGCTTACGTGCAAACTGAAAGCAGCACAGTTTATTATACTGAGTTACTTGGAGTTATAATTGCAGTCAAATTATATTTCAAAAGTAATAGGACTTTTTCTGTCTGATAATGGTGATATATAACAGTTTCTAGATCCCTTTTAACGCACTATGGGCATATTTAAAGGCATTTTGAGTGAGATTTTTCAAAGTTCATGCCATTAAGATTTCTCCTGCTTGTAGGGTTTCCATAATTCTCTTCCACAAAACCGGGACAAAATGTAGGACATTCAAGTAAAATGGAGGACACAACCAATGAAAAGCCAAAAACATTAATGTAAATTTATGCTTCTCAGTCGTGCTCAAAATGGTGTTGATTTTGCCATTTGTCCTGGACAGAAGGTTGACATGTAGGACATGCTCTTAAAACAAATGTCCAGGGCAGGCAGGCAGGGTGTTGGGCCTCCCTTGGGGTACCTGTCGCCCTTGTCCTCAGTCTCCCTTGGCCCCAGGGCGGTCTGCCGAGGGCAGCTGGGAATGGCCCTCCTTAGCCTGTGCTGCCACAGGGGCAGCTGGGTGTCTCTCTTGGGGCCCTCCTCTGGGCTGCAGCTCCTCCCTGCCCCAAAAGAGGAAGGGGGTGCAGGGATTCCAGTTCTGGTGGAGGCCCGTCAGGCCCACTGCTGGGAGGAAGGCCCCATCAAGCTCAGGTTGACCAGTTCTATTCCCCCAAAAGGCTGTGGGCCAGGTGTGTGTGTGTGGGGGTGACACTGAGGCTGGGCCCTGGCTGGGGACCTCCATGCTTGGAGCAGATCCCCTTCCTTCCCTCCCAGCCATCACCCGGCGATGGAGGAGGAAAACCAAGACGTTTTTAATTCTTGCCTGTCGTGGGTCCCTCCTTGACCTTGAGCCTTTTCCCACCTTCCTTGGGAGGAATGGGGGAGCTGTGAGGAGCATGGTGGGGATTACCTGCCCCCTGAGGCTGAGAGTGTGTGACCCACCCAAG
>NW_024813999.1:0-2418 GCF_019175285.1 Sceloporus undulatus
GATGTTTCCCCAGCAGCTGCGGTGGCATCTTCAGGGAATGATGGCATAGAAGAGAGTGGGATACACACACACACACACACCCCTCCATATTTGTGGCTTTGATATTTGCAGATTTGGTTATTCACGGATTTGATTAATATGTTCTCTCTAGGAATATCTAGGTCCTCCTCCAGTGCAACTCTGTGGTCAACTTTAACTAAACATCGCACTGAAAGACCTAGAGATTCCTAGAGGGAATACTCTGCTAGGCCTTTGTAGCTCCTCCAGTGCAACTCTGAGGTCAATGTCTGTTGGGCATGGACCACAGAGTTGCATTGGAGGACCTAGAGCTGCCTAGAGAAGACACTCCACTAGGCCTTTGTAGTTTCTCCAGTGCAACTCTGTGGTCAATGTCTGGCAGATGTTGACCACAGAGTTGCCCTGGAGGACCTAGAGATTCCTGGAGAGGTGTCCTCTCAGGTAAAAACATGTTTTTTCTTATTTGCGGTTTTTCCCCTTTAAGGGGGGGTCCTGTGCACTTAACCCCAGGGAATGTGGATGGAGGAGTGTATATACTATTGGCTGAGAGGAAGCTACTTCCATGTTAATTCATTTATTGTTCTGTTGTTGAATGGCAAGGCCATAGAGTGTCTATTAATGATCCATTGTCTGCTGGGAAACCCCGTTATCCCTGGGGGCTTTTCATTTGCATTTGCTGGGTCTTGATTTTGGGGTTTTTCAGGACTGGGAGCCAAAGTTTGTTCACTTTCAGGGTTTCTTCTTTCCTGTTGAAGTTGTCTAGGTTTTTCTGGATTTCAATGGCTTCCCTGTGCATCCTGAATAGTTGTTGGCATGGTCCAGAATTCCTTTCTCAAAAGATGCCAGCCACAGATGCAGGCAAAACGTCAGGAATAAATCCTACTGGAACACGGTCATGTATCTCGAAAAACCCACAAAAAACTATGGATGCCGGCTGTGAAAGCCCTTGACTTCACATCAGTCCCACTTGCTCATGTCTCTCCCTCTCTTCCTCCTTTCCTCCTTTCAGGCGCCAAACAAGAAAGCTGAGAAGAAAGCTGGAGGGGGCAAGAAGGGCAAAGGGAAAAGCCCGGTGGTGGATGCCCTTCCGCCTGAGGGCATGACCAAGGAGCAGGTGAGCAAAACTGGGGCATATGCACCATTTCATTTCCCATCTGCGCTGGTTAGGGCTGCTGGGAGTCGCAGTCCCAACAGCATCTGGAGGGCTTCATGATTCCCTGCTCTGCTACAAAAAAACCCAAGAACCAAGCGTTTATTCAATGTTGATAAATGTGCAGTTCCATTTTCTCATTTTGGGAAGCAATTATAGCTAAGTTTATTACATAAATGTCATAAATATAATTTTGCAGAAAATTTGCTCCATTAAAAACATCACTCCAGTAAAGAAATATAAGATTAGATCTGTGTTTGACACGAGAAATGGAGAAAAAAAAGCATATCAATGATCAAGTAATGGAAAGTTATTTCTGTATTTGTTTTGTACCAAATTGTTTGTTTTTAAATAAAAGCATAAAGTTAAGAGACAAAGTTAAAAAGCGCTGCCCTCAGACCTTGATAGCAAAGGAGCCCTGCACATGCACAACTTGTGTGCCATATGTGTGGGCTCCCTCTTCATCCTCTCCATCCATCCCTGACATGGGCTGACTCCCTTTCCTCGGTCATGCAGCTGGACGAACACATTGGGCGGATCCGGGAGGAGTTGGACCGTGAGAGAGAGGAGCGCAACCACTTCCAGCTGGAGCGGGACAAGATCCACACCTTCTGGGAGATCACCCGGCGGCAGTTGGATGAGAAGAAGGCAGAACTGCGCAACAAGGACCGTGAAATGGAGGAGGCAGAAGAGCGGCACCAAGTGGAGATCAAGGTGAGGCTCTGGGGGGTGTCACCCATTTCTTCCCTCTTTGCCCCTTCCTTCTCTGGAACAGCACTGAATCACTCACATTGAGTGGAGTTCTGTCAGGTGCTCTACAGAATTATGTGTCCTTGCTGATGGGTGTTAATGGGAACTTGGGGAAATTGTTTTCGAGGATTCTGGTCCTGTGAGTTGAGCCTCAGCCTCCTTTTCTCGTCTCAGGTTTACAAACAGAAAGTGAAGCACCTGCTCTATGAGCACCAGAATAACCTCACGGAGCTGAAGGCAGAGGGGACGGTGTCCATGAAGCTGGCTCAGAAGGACCACCGGTCCCAGGAGATGGAGCTGCGTAAGGACATGCGCACCCAGAAGGTGGAGCTGAAGGAGCAGGAGCTGGCCAATGAAGAACCTGCGCCTGGTATGTCTGAAATGGAGGCTGTCCTGGGATCCCAGACACCTGGGCCAGGACGAAACCTGCGTTCTGGGCAAGACTCCCCAGCCCTCGGCTCTTTCTCCAGACGTCTTGGGTGGGAGGGAGCGGCCCCTTC
>NW_024814000.1:0-2418 GCF_019175285.1 Sceloporus undulatus
AGTTCCTTTTTTCCGCCGCGTTAGCTGCCACTAGGAACTTCGCTCTTCGGCTAGTTTAGGAATCACTGGAAAATCTGACCTCGGACCGTTTTTTTCGACTCTTCTCTGCCTGCCCCACGACTTGTTTTTTGGCTCACGACTCGGACTGTTAGACCTCGCACCTGCTTGCCCCTCGACTTGTCTCCTTTGCTCGTTGCTAACTCGGACCGCCTGACTTCGTTTTTTCCGGATCATGCCATCGGTGCCCTTTAAGAAGTGCTCCGTCTGTGGGGGTAAGATTCCCGGCCAGGATCCCCATTCGTCCTGTCTGTTTTGCCTGGGAGAGACGCACATTCCATCATCTTGTGCTCTCTGTAAATCCCTAACCCCTCAGGCGCGAAAAAATCGGGAGACCAGATTGAAGGCTGCGATATATACTAAGGTCTTCACATCAGGGGCCATGTCTTCGGTGGGGGTTCCCTCTTCTACTGTGACTCCCTTACCGACTGTCGCCGAAGCTCCAATCCAAGAGCCGTCGGATGACCCATCGGTGCTCGCTGTCGTCCTGGACCCCCTGGAACAGGGCCCGTCGGGAGAAGTCCCTCGACCCTCGAAAAAGGACAAAAAACATAAGAAGGGGCTCAAGGAGGGCCGCGATACTGCTAAGGACTCGAGCTCCCATAAAGGTTCTGCCTCGAGCTCCTCTGTCCCGAAGGCACCCACTTCCTCCACCTCGAAGTCGGGTTCTGCTCCGGGCTCTTCGGCTACCAAGGCCTTGACACCCTCCGACTCGACCAAATCACCGGCTAAGAAGGGCACCTCCTCTACATCTAAAAGACCCCGCACCTCCTCTTTCGAGAGAGATCATTCTGCAAAGCAGCGTCACCAGGATGAGCGGGACCCTCCTGCGACCCCCCGCACAGAGGTGCCACATAGTCGCTCAGATCCCGATCAGGAGCGAGCAGACACCAACCGGAGATCACCGGGCGCCGAGGATCGACCATCGGACCCTCGAATGGCATCATGGGCGTCTAGAAACTTGCTTTCCAGGTCTCTCCAATCTGACGACCGCCGTTCCGATCATCGCTTGGAGTCACCACTGAGGTCCCGGGCCGCACTCCCAGATCCGGTGTCTCCTATCAGTTCTAGGGACGACCGTCGCTCGCTCACTCCGATGCCCACCCGTACTCGTCGCGTGGCTTCTCCATCGCCATCTCGAGACAGGGAGCCGGAATACTACTATGATACAGAGACAGACAGATACTACAGGCTGGTCCCTCGAGATGATGAAGACTCTCTTTTTCAACCTCGGGACCGAAGACCCAAACCAAGGGCTGTTTCCAGGCCCTCCAGGGCATCAACTTTCTCACCCCGCCGGGTGGAGCCCTCTTCCAATCTGGAAGTTGTAGAACTCGAATCCGACGAGGAAACATCATCCCGAGCCCGTTATCGGCCCAGAGGCGACTCACTATCCTCCAGAGATGACGACTATCCATCTCTCAGGACTTCGCCCAGCCCGGGGCAGTTTCGCCGTCGGATGACGTCCGGACCTTTGCAGAGCACGTCATAAAGATGTCTAATGCTCTCGACATTAAGACCTCCCAGGTGGAAGACGAGGCATCTGATCCAATTGAGAGGCGGGTCCACGGCAAACTACCAACCCCACCGGCGATTCCTCTCCTTCCTTCGCTAGAAAAGTTGGCCAGGCGCTCCTGGGAAGCTCCCTCATCGACTTCATCCAACAACAGGAAGGTTGAGTCTCTTTACAGGATTTCTCCAACCACTCCGTCGTGGCTGTTTGGACATCCCAAACAAAATTCAGCCATTGTAGAGGGGTCCCGGCGCGCATCGACTCCGAAGGCCTCCCTCATGCCTTCAGACAGAGAGGCAAAAAAGATTGATGCGCTAGCCAAAAAGGCCTACTTCTCGTCAGCTCTGGGCATGCGAGTCGCCAACTACAACGCATGCATGGGAGCTTATATCCAATGGCTAATGGAGAAAATCTCCCCCCCTGGTACCAGATCTTCCAGATGACTCTCAGACAATCCTTGCAGAGGTTCGCGATGAGGCCCATTCAATCGGAAGTTGGCTCATCACCTCGGCCAGGCACGCTACCGACTGCTCCGCGAAATCGATGGCGGCCGCCATAGCACTCCGTAGACACGCTTGGCTAAGGTCGTCGGACCTGAACCAGAACGCCCGTACGACCATCGAGGACATGCCGTTCGATGAAGAAGGCCTCTTCCATCGCGAGACCGATGAGAAACTCAACTTTAAATACAGAATGCGAACTGCTGCAAAAATGCACGGTATGTCCTCCTCCCCCCAGTCATCTGCTCGTAAGCGCTTCACTGCGGTCCGCCAATGGTATGGCCAGGGCCAGAGGCCCTATCAGCAAGATCGGCCATTCCAACGCCAGGACCAGTCCAGGCAGCGATT
>NW_024814001.1:0-2418 GCF_019175285.1 Sceloporus undulatus
TTTGGGCTATGTGGCCATGTTCTAGAAGAGTTTCTTCCCGACGTTTCGCCAGTTTCTGTGGCTGGCATCTTCAGAGACGCATTCTCTGAAGATGCCAGCCACAGATGCTGGTGAAATGTCAGAAAGAAACTCTTCTAGAACATGGCCACATAGCCCAAAAACCCCACAAAAAACTATGGATGCTGGCCATGAAAGCCTTCGACTCCATACCTTACTTGTTATTTGAAAGCAGTTACTAATACATGACCTGCTACTCTTTAAAAATAACGAACAACTCTAAGCTCTGCCTCTTGATTGACTAAAATTTTCAGACTTGTCATTGTCCATATTTTCTTACAATGAACTTGTAAATAATGTCATTGTTGTGACCAGAATTATCTTATAATGAAATGATAATCAAAGAGAGAAGGCAGGAAGGAAGGAGGCTGAGGAGGAGATATTTGAGAAAAGGTAAGATGGTGGAGGATAAATCTTTACACAAACACCTGCTCCAGGTTCAGGCGAGGGTCCATGATTGTAGGTAAAAAAAGCAGTAATGGCAAAAGAAGGAGGGACCAGGCAACCTAAGGACTATATTAAAGGCTTGGCCGCTTATGACGTTTGAGAGCTTAAGCACCTTTTGATTGGTCCTTTTAATTAATGGCTTGGCTGCTTATGACGTTTGAGAGCTTAAGCACTTTTTGATTGGTCCTTTTTAAAAAAAGCGCCAAATGAAAAACGAATTACAAATGGTCAATAAATGGAAACGCAAGGAAAATTTAAACTGGTTTATGTTACTCTGGTTTATTGTGATGTCATGCTGACGTCGCTTTGATTGACAGCCCCAAAATGGTGAGTGGGAACGAAATAACGATGAAACTGGTTTATACATACACTGCTTTATTCTTAATAGGAACGATAGCGGATACCTTAAATTGAATCAGTAGGTAAATGGGAACAAATAAAAAAAATTTGATTCGGAACGCGGGATAACACCCGTATTATTTTGAATCGGTTTTACCGAAACTGGTATATTTTAAATCATAAATCTTAAGTGAGAACACCCCCTTATGTGAGGGAACTTTCCTAATGCCTCTCTTCACTGTGGCCAGCCAATGATTCAATTATTTTTGGGATGGAGAGGGGACTGAGTTGTCCCTAGCAGCTGTCTAGATCCTGTTATGCAGCTGGAAAGAGATAACTGCACAGGAAGTGCTAGATATCTCCTTGCACTGAGGTGTAAAAGGACTTATCCTTGCACAATCTTTAGTTGCACAACTATTAGTCACTAAGGGTGCATGGACAGTGTTCAAATAATGCTGTTTGAAGCTACTGTTATAAGTGCAGGAGTGTCATCCTATGGAATCCTGGGGTTTGTAGTTTTACAAGGTCTTTTGTCTTCTCTGCCAAAGAGTGATGGTGCATCACAAAACTAGAAATCCCAGGAACCATGGCAGTTAAAATGGTCTCAAACTGCATTATTTTTACAGTGCAAATGTACCCCAAACTGTTGTCTTTTGCATGGCTTACTTTAATCTTTCTATGTATTTTAAGGATATGTGCATGCAACTATGCAGACATGACCATACGATTTTTTTTCTTGGAATAGCTCTCCCCCCCTTCCCCCCTGTTTGGTTATAGGATAGGTCCATATGCTCAGTGTTACTCTGAGAGTCAACTGGGCTTAAAGTGAAGGATAATGAGGGCAAAAAAGACTGGAGCAGGGAGCAGGCAGAAGTAGCAGCTCTCTGACAGATGTGGAGGCTACACATGGCCTTCAGCTACTGAGATACATGGCCACCTGCAAACAGTAAATTTATGAATTCCAAAGACATTTTGCAGTCCCCTTCCTCTCTCTTCTTTCCCTTCTAGAAGGATCGATTGGCCCTAAAGGGTACAAAGCCATGGCAAACTTTTGCAGATGTCTCTGCAGAATTTCCTGTGCTACTTTGCTTGTACTATCCTGCTTATTTTTCAATCCATCATTTAAACCCTTCTTTTCCAAGATGCCTCTCTTGATACTTGATCGCTTGGAATGACCTTCCACTGCTTGCATATGCAAAGTTATTAGAGGATGCTGGGAAAACAGCAGGAATCCAGCTCTCAACTGCACACTGATATAAATGCACCTTTGGTGCCACTACATCCCATGCAGATATATTTAGATACAGACTTTTTTTTTTTGGTGAATGCTGTACTTTTCTTCACACAGAGTCTTAACAGTATGGCAATATGTTTTTACAGGGTCTCATTTTAGCTGGTTCCTTCAGGCAAAATTGGACAGGAAATTAATTGCATGAATCCAACCAAGGTGTGTGTTTAACAGAATGTAAATAGCAGCTGCTGGTAGAAGTTGTTGGAGAGGTGCAGTGGGACCCTAGGAAGCAGAAGATGTAGCGTATAACCCTGATGAAAAGAATCCTGAAAAGAAGTTGTAGC
>NW_024814002.1:0-2418 GCF_019175285.1 Sceloporus undulatus
GATGGTGTGATCATCCTTTTTGGCTGAAGTCTTTCCACCAAGCACCCATTTCATTTAATTCAGTTTCAGACAATTCTTTCCCCACAGAAAAAACTTTCTAAAGCAATTTAAACCTTTTTGAATGCTCAGTTTCTGCCCCCAATCCACAATTTCAGTATAAATATCAGCCCCAACGGGCTGTTCTTCAGCGTCAGTCCAGTTGCAGACAGACCCTCTGTTGATTTACATTGCTAAACACCTCTCTACACTTGCCAGCCCCACTTGCCATTGAAATTACTGCCTTCTCGCCCCATTCTGGGCCTGCAGCAATTGGATTCGAGATCCATCTAGGTCAGTGATGGTGAAACTATGGCACGCGTGCCAGAGGTGGCACTCAGAGGCCTCTCTATGGACACGTGTGCCATCACCCCAGCACAGATTTTGCCAGAGTTCGTTACTAGAAAGCCAGAGGGACATGGCAATTTGCAATAAATAAGTGGCTTTTGGGTTGCAGTTTGGGCACTCAGCCTCCAAAAGGTTCACCATCACTGATCTAGGTAATGTATTACCGATAGCAAAGCCTCACACTATTCACCACTCCCACCTTTGTTACCTAGTTTGTGTGTGTGTGCGTGTGCGTGAACACATATACACTGGTGCCTCGGGTTACGAAATTAATTCGTTCCGCCATTCCTTTCGTAACCCGAAAATTTCGTAACCCGGAAAGGCTTTCCGTTAGCACTGGAAAGCCTATAGCTGCACTTTGCAGCATTTGAATTTCGCGCCGAAATGAATTTCGTAACCCGAAAAATATTTCGTAACCCGAAACAGTTTTTGCCAATCCAACTTTTTCATATCCCGGAAATTTCGTAACCCGATCATTTTGTATCCCGAGGCACCAGTGTATGTCTGTGTGTGTGTGTTTTACTTTCCCCCTAAATAAAACAGAAAAACCTATTTGAAATGCCTCTGGAGTTCTGTGTGTTTCCCGGCCTGGTATAGTTGGGATGAATCCTGAGGTCACTCTTGCCCTAATCTCTCCTTTGAGCTAAGTATGAATTTCCCCTAAAATCATAGCACAATGATGGCGAACCTTTTTAGGTTCACGTGAAAGGGGGCGGGGCTTCTGGCCCCTGGGATGGGGCTGTGTGTTGGGGGTGGGGCTTCTGGCCCAGGGGATGTGGCTTCCACCCTCCATGGGTGGAGCTTCCACCCTCTAGGCGGGGCTTCCCCCACCTTTTTCCCCGCCCCCAACTGTCTCTGGGGGTCAGCAAAGGCCCATGAGGGGGCGGAGCTATGAGCACAGCCCCAGTCATCCTCTTCCCGGACCTTTCTTCACCCCAAGGGGCTCTCTGAAGCCCTTTGGGGGTGAGGAAAGGCAAAAGGAGAAAAGAGGAATGGGCAGGCCCCCTCTCTTCCTCCCCACAGACCTTTCCCTGCCCTCCAAGTTTCCCGTTTGGGACACTTGAAGGGCAGGAAGAGGAAGTGGAGAGGAAGGGAGCAGGGCAGCCCCCATGCCTCCCTCCCCACAGACCTTTCCCTGCCCTCCAAGTGTCCCATTTGGGATACTTGAAGGGCAGGAAGGATAAGTGGGGAGGAAGGGGGCTGTGCAAAGTGCCACTTCTGGCACGCGCGGCATAGGTTCGCCATCATTGTCATAGCACTTGTGAGTGTCCTCCCCAGACTCCAGCATTTCGAGTGACAAAGAGCCTCTGGAATCCACCATGGAGCGAAGCAAGCTCAGGTTGGAAAAGAAACATTAGAGAAAAAGGAATTTATGTGTTGCCATTTCCTCTCTTCATATACATTGCTCAGAATTGCAAAACGGAACCCCTAAATATGTCTGAAAACAAGGGTCTGAGCCGGTTCTCACCAGTTCAGTTCTTAAAATCTGTCAGGTTGGTGGCAGCCTCCCAATCCCCAAGCCCCCTCTCCTGGCCCTTCCCAGAGGTCCCTTCCTCTCCGTACAGAGCTAGGCGATCCTGGCTTTGCTCCTGCCTTCCCCTCCTGGCTCCCAGAGGCCTGATCCTCCTCCGCTCTCCAAACTTCCCTCTTGCCCATCTGCACTGCTTCAGCATTTTACCTTCATATCTGTTCCCTGTCTTTCTGTTTTTCACATTCCCTCCTTCTCTCTATCACAGACAACACCCACAGAGTGTGATGCATAAAAGGGACACTTTGAGGCCCATTTGTTGAGAATGGATGGATAATCAACATACAAAAGATTCATTGGGAAAGGCAGAGCAAGGGGGCTGGGAACTGGACTCGAATTTTGGTGAGGATCAAGCACCAGAGAGCAGCCTTAAAACAGCCTAAAGACATCTCTAAGACAGGGATGGACTACTGCCACATGGGGGGGGGCATATTGGCTCCCAGGGGATCTCAGGGGCACCCTCACATTGTATTGCCTAAAAATATGGAATAATGTTTTGCCCCTCA
>NW_024814003.1:0-2417 GCF_019175285.1 Sceloporus undulatus
GCGAGTGCGGATTGGGCAATTCAAAACCCACCAATGCGGAAGGACTCCCAGGTATGAAAGTACATTCGCGTTAGCACACGAATTCGAATCGCCCAGTATGCAAAAGCCCCAGTTCCGCGTGGCAGAGACCCCGTCTGATAAACGCCAATGTATTCATGCTATAGGAAAGCAGATTTCACCTCAACATGAGGAAGAACTTCCTGACAGTAAGAGCTTTTTGATAGTCTCCTTCTTTGGATGTTTTGAAACAAAGGCTGGAGTGCTTTGATTGTGTATTCCTGCATGGCAAGGGGTCCGACTGGATGACCCTTGAGGTCTCTTCCAACTCCATGATTCTATAATTTTGTTTTCTATTAGAAAGACACCCTAACCATGCTTCAGGGACATAGCAGCTACAGGTCAAAGGTGGCAGTATGAATAAGTATTACCAAAAGTATTTTTCCAGCTGTAATTGTGGTTTAAAAGCCATGTGTACTAATCTCCACAGTCTCTTAACATATATAAAAGCAAAACTCTACAGACGGCTGACCTGTTGTTCAGATTAAGTACTTCAGAGCAGAGATCATGTTGAAAGGAAGAGAAGACCAAGCTCACAGTTTTTGAGAGCCAAATGAATATTTCTCTCAGTTTTCCATGGATTTAGATTTAGGCCAAAGATTCTTATGATGAATAAGTTGTTAGAATACTTTTAGATAAAAAATATTGTGCATTACTGCACCGGCGTTATATAGTGACAAACCTAATATCAACAAAACAAACAAAAATGACAAATTTAACAAGAGTTGGAACATATAATTTTGTTAATTGGAAAAAATGACTAGTTTAGCAAGAGAAGTGGCAGCTTGGAACACTTCATTCTATAATCACTAATGCAAACAAAATCGTCCCAGCTAGCAGCTGGAGAAGATACAATTCAGAACATGTCATTCTACAAATTCACAGAGTGTTTTGGAATGGGGAGCCATCGATATGCTGGCACCTCCCAGCTTTATTTCTCTTGTTATCAAAGTCAGATGGGGCTAGGTAGGTGCTGGATTAGCATCTTGATGCTATAGTAGATGGTATAAAGCCCAGTCCATTGAACTTGAATTTTGGCCAAAGTCAGCTTTTTGGATTGGTGGTTTCTGAGTCTGGGAATTGGAAAAGTGGCTTGAATGGGGGTTCACTTTCCCTAAAGGGCATAATTTAGGAGCACTCCTGGATCCATCTCTTGTCACTAGAAGCCCAGTAAATTCACTGACCCAAAGTGAGCCAGTCTTGGTTGGTTGGGCTGCCAAGTTGGCAGATCTCAGGGCCTGGCCCAGAGTCTCCAGTTTTCATGGGTTATCTCTAGACAGAGACAAGTGTGCAATTTTGGGGGACTCAGCTCCATGCACAAGGAAAGGACAGTGTATAAACCCACATCTTACCCAACAGAGAAGGAGGTGACTACAATTTGCAAAGTTTAATTGATTTATTTCTGCATCTTGCAAAGACTTTACAAGAGGTCAAAATATTTAACCCCTTCCTTCCATTTTAGTCATTGTGGTATACCAGGGCTTACCCTCTGCTCTGCATCTATCTACCTTCTGGCTGGATACAATTAGGTAGGTTCCTTGTTCCATCTTCCTAAATGTGAAGGAATCGTCCCCTCTTTTCACCTTGATCTGGGATCCCTTCAGTTGAGATTTCACTCTTAATTTCCAAGCAGGAAAATGTAGTTTTTTGTTTTTCTCACTCTGCAGGTGTGTGTGTGTGTATTTGAATGACAAACAGTGAATAACTGTGGTTGGTACTTAATACATAACACTTAATGACATCACTGGGGCAGTCTGTATTTATCAGGAAATCAATGGCCTGGGATGATCTTGAGTTGGCATCTCTAGTGCGCATGCTATCTTTGGCCAATTTCATTCCCCCTCAGAAGACAGGGCAAGACCAATTTGTAACAGATACAAACTTGCTGAGATTTCTAGAGCTGGGAATTTTGATGACACGTTCATCTGTAGACCGAATTACAGCCACAGCAAGTTCACAGGGCCAACCTGTGCATTTGCTTCATGGGTTGCATTTCTGTGCATGACTATCTTGCTTCTGTTTGTTCCATCCTGGGAAGGCCCCTCCACAAGATTGAAACTTTGATTTCTTTTCAACAAGACAAATGAATTGTGGGGCTGAAGTGAATCAGAGGACTTGAATGCTTTTTTTGATCAGCATGCAAGAGCTGTTTTGCAGCCTATCTGGGTTCCCTGCCTACACCTTGGATTATATAAATTTAAAATGGGAAACAGGAATGACTCATTAGCTTGGACCTAATGAGAATGGTTAAATGTGCACTTTAATTCTTTCCCACCCTCTACAATGGAAAAGGAGGGTGATCAAGCTGCCGCTTCAATATCTGATGCAATGCTGTTGTCTTTCTGTTGCTCATACCTCTG
>NW_024814004.1:0-2417 GCF_019175285.1 Sceloporus undulatus
GATTTCCTGCATGACAGGGGGTTGGACTGGATGGCCCCTGTGGTCTCTTCCAACTCTTCTATGATTCTATGATTCTATAGTTCGATCTATAGGAGAGGTAGCCAATACCCTATACATGTGTTGCTGCTGTGTGCCTTCAAGTCCTTTCCATCCTATGGAGACCTTAAGATGAACCTATCACAGGGTTTTCTTGGTAAGTTTCTTCAGAGAGGGGTCTGTCATTGCTATCCATGGAAGCTGAAAAAGCATGACTTCCCCAAGGTCACCTAGTGAGTTTCATGGCCAAGCAGAATTCAAAATGACTTGAATAGATTAGAAAGCTGGGCCAAAACAAACAAGATGTATTTCAACAAGGAGAAATGTAGAATACTGCACTTAGACAGGAAAAAAATGAAAAACACATTTATAGGATGGGGGACGCCTAGCTCTTGGGCCCAGTGCTATTCAGCATCTTTATCAACACTTGGATGGAAGAATACAGGACATGCTTATCAAATTTGCAGATGGCACCAAATTAAGAGGAGTAGCTAATACCCCAGAGGACAGGTTCAAAATTCAATATCACCTTAATAAATTACTACGGAATTTTGCCGGCCTGAGAGGAAGGAGACTCCGCTCTCCATAAATGCCATCTGCCGGCCTGAGAGGAAGGAGACTCCGCCCTCCATAAATGCCATCTGCCGGCCTGAGAGGAAGGAGACTCCGCCCTCTATAACTGCCATCCGCCGGCCTGAGAGGAAGGAAACTCCGCCCTCCATAACTGCCATCTGCCGGCCTGAGAGGAAGGAAACTCCGCCCTCCATAACTGCCATCTGCCGGCCTGAGAGGAAGGAGACTCCGCCCTGCATAACTGCCATCTGCCGGCCTGAGAGGAAGGAGACTCCGCCCTCCATAAATGCCATCCGCCGGCCTGAGAGGAAGGAGACTCCGCCCTCCATAAATGCCATCCGCCGGCCTGAGGGGAGGGCACCCAGGGCCCAGGTCCAGCTCCAATCAGGACTATCCGGAAGAAGGAAGAGCCCTCCCTCCAATCCATCTGCCTTGGTCCAGGCCTCAGAGGGAGAGAAGAACCACTGGACCTCATCCCCTTTCCCTCCACCATTCCCTTCTCCTTTTGTTTCGTGTCTTTTAGATTGTAAGCCTGAGGGCAGGGAACTGTCTGATTAAAAACAATAATTGTAAGCCGCCCTAAAAGCCATTAGAGCTGAAGGGTGGGATATAAACACCTAAATAAATAAGTAAATAGTTAAATACATTGCTTGTAGCATCTTACATTCTATTAATACTGGATGATGTGATATGTTAATACTGGGTGATGGGATATGTTGGTGTATATTAATTGCTAAATTTGTTGCCTGCATTCCTTTGTTGGTTGATGGGTAGATGTGAGGGGCATAAAAATTGCACTGGGTTGGAATGAGGATTGACCCTAGGAAAGAAAGAAATGAGAGTGCTTGATTTTATGGGTGAATAGTGTGCAAGCCTGCTCAAAATTTGAATCACTGTGTACTTTAATTATATTGTATGAACACTGGCCCTTCAGTTCTGACAACATATATCTGCTCTGAACATTTTTAGTTTCTGAATAAAGCTTTTCTGATTTACTACTGAACTGAACTGAAATGCTCCTGTACATGACAGCTATACTGAGGCTTGACTTCCTTCCCTAAGGTCATTTTCAGCTTCTTTTTTCTCACAGCTAAAGAGAAGTCGGTATGGCAGAGTGGTCTAAGTGCTGGACTACGATTCTGGAGACCAGGATTCACTTCTCAGCTCAGCCATGAACCCCACTGGGTGACCTTGGGCAAGTCGCGTGGTCTCAGCTTCAGGGGAAGGCAATGACAAACCTCTTCTGAACAAATCTTGCCAAGAAAACCCCATGTTAGGTTTCCCTTAGGGTCACTAGGGCGGGTTACAGACCTCCATAACGTACACGCTCCACGCGTACTAGGGTTAGGAAGGGCCATATTAGGGTTAGGAAGGGTCTTACCTTCCTCACGGCCCTTCTCCGTAGTACGCGTGGAGCGCGTCGTAAATGGCAGCACCCATCCACATGGGCGCCGCCATTTTGATGTCTTGGACGCATAGCGTCCAGATGTGTCACAGCGGAAGTGACACCGCGAGGGCGTGCTTCACCCCTCACGGCGCCACTTCCACGTTTTGAAAAGGAGCGCCATTTCGGCGCTCCTTTTTCGCTGAGCCAGGAAGCCTCGCGATCTGGCCGCTGGGGCTTCCCTCCGCAGCAAATGGCGGCAGCGGGAAAACGGCCACTTGAGGGCGGTCTGTAACCCGCCTAGAAGTCAAAAACAACTTGAAGGCACACAACAACAAAGAGAGGCAGGCAGCACATCTTCAACATTGTGGTGGTGGCTTTGGCCTTGGCCTCCTCTTTCTCTTCTTCCTCATCTTTGAATCTC
>NW_024814005.1:0-2417 GCF_019175285.1 Sceloporus undulatus
AGGCCCAGATCCTTCTCCAGTGCCCGTCATGCCTTTGTCCTTCCTGCAGCGGCGGCAGCAGCGGTGGTGGCTGTCAGGGCTCATTGGATGTGCCTCTGGTGCGCCTCTGTCCCCCAATGACATCCAAACAGCCCTGACAGCCTGGAGGATGGAGGCAAATAAAAAATGTCTACTCTCCACAACTGAGTTGTGTCACAAAAGAATGTGGTCACATTGTTAGTGATCAAAATAAGTCTCAAACCTTCCCTTTTCACATTCTTATCTACTTTTGTAGGTTTCTGACTGGGCCAGTTTTGGATACAGCAGGCTAAACTGGATGTACCTTTGATCTAATTCAGGAGTTCCCAACCTTTTTGGCTCACAGAGCCCTAAAGGCTCCATGAAGCTCAGGTTGGGGACTACTGGTCTAATCCAACATGGCTTCCTTTTTTATGTCCCATTGAATGCTAAAGGGACATTCATTAAACTTCATTATGTTTGAAGTGATTCCAAACAATAAGTATGCTGTGGTGTTTGACCTGCAGTCATTTAAGAAAGAAAAGGAAAGACAGAGCAATCAATAATCAACTTAGACTGCCCTGATTTAAATTACTCATGAGCTATTTATTTATTGTATTTAGAGAAAAAGAAAGTTGAAATGCCACAAAAGATTGATAAAAAGTTAAGGGCTTCAGCAGTTTTAAGGCTACTTTTTGAAGGGAGAAATTCAGATGTAGTTGTAAGGCTTTAATTCATTTAGTGACTTGAGCTGATACCATAACTTGTAAAAGTCTAGATATGTCAGGCACCCACAAGATGAATCACTGCCTTACAGGGGTATATAATTATATAAAATAAAGAAGCTAAATGAAAGGAAACCTCAATTAAGAAAATCAAGAGTGATTAACTTGTATCCTAGAATAGCTGCTCACTTCTATACAATACATACTAATCCTTAGACTTTTAGGCATAATTGAATGGAGAAATGAGAGTTCTTTGAGATTGTCTAAATCTGCTTACATTTAGCACAGAAACATGTCTGCTAAAGACATCTGGAAATCTTTCTGTTTTATGAAAGAGAAATAGACTGTTCTACTGCTGTGTCAGTCAGCATGGTACTTGAAAGCTGAAATCTTATATGGCAATCAAACAAAACTGATTCTAAGTTTGGAGGTTTTTTGGTGAACTATACCAGCAAAGCTATGTTGTCATAGGTGGTAGTGCCAGGAGGGAAAAGACTGCAAGCATGAAGGAGCCAAGGCATTGGAGAAATAGACTGCCCTGAGTTTGTAGTAAGACAGAATTAGGTATGGAATAACACATGGGGAGAAAATCCACAATTGTGTCAAGGACAGGTTCATTCTGTCTAATTTCCATATTCTTTTGTGATTTTCTTTTTACATTCACATAAAAATCCATTCACTTTTTTGTTGGCATTTTGCCCTAATATATGCACTTCTGCAAGCCATTTCCATTAATAGATGTCCTTCCTAATGTACATCTTTTTGTACATATTATTTCAGTAGGTGAACAGAAGCATATAATTTGGAGACATACAGGGAAAAAAGCAGCACAGGTATTCCATTTTATGTATTATTTCAGTAAATGTGAATTACTTTGGCACGTTACAGACCGTCCCTTTGGGGCGGCCTATAGGCGCTCCTCTCCCCACCGGATCGGGGCCTCGGCTTCCACAGCAGCAGTCTCTGAGGTCCCAATCCGCCGCTTTCCAGCAATAATAATAATAATAATAATAATAATAATAATAATAATAATAAAATTTTATTTATATCCTGCCCCTTTGAGACACCTGACGGCGGCGGAGAGGAGGAGAAAGGGGGCCGCCTCTCTCTTGCGTCTCTCTCTTGCGTCGCTGGCGCAGCCATCTAAAGACTACACCAGCAATGCAAATCGCGGAAAGAGCTCCATTTCACGTGGCGCAAAGACATCATGTCTGGGCCGCCCCGTTTGGAGGCGGCGCGTTTGTGACGTCGTAATGACATCTAGAATGGACGCCATCATTTTGGACGCACTGACCATGTATTAGGGTTGGGGGCATCCAGAAAGGACGCCACTTTCTAACCCTGGTATGCGCTCCTCGCGTACTAGGGTGCCCGTCTGTAACGGGCCATTGGCTTGCATTTAAATATAAACCAAACACATTTCTATTTATCACTGGAGAAAGCACTACTGTGCCCATTAAACTGAATATGGTGTCAGATACAGAGGTGCTGTTCCATATCTTCTTTTCTTGTGCCCAGAGCCTGAATTGATCATCAGGGGAGTGAAACATTACATTCTGCAGCACTATGTTTTCTTCACTCCAGGAGGGAAATAACATGACAGACCCACAGTAGAAAGGGTGAAAAGTCCTGTAACGGTTACCCTTCTTTCCTTATTGCTGCCACCAATTATGTAACGGTTACCCTTCTTTTTAA
>NW_024814006.1:0-2417 GCF_019175285.1 Sceloporus undulatus
GAAGGCTCCGGCTCCCCCGCGGACCTTCTGGCGGCGGCGCCAGACCGCTGCAAAGCGGCGGTCTGTACCCCGCCAAAGAGAGCTTGGCCCTTTGTATCTGCGGGAGCTCCATTCCACACACCCACACCCAACAGATGCCAAAAATTGCAGGACCTCAATGTCCCGTTGTTTTTAATGGTACTGTGCCATGCATGTGGTGTAGCTGCGTACATGTTCCACCATTCAGGATGAGGAGGGGTCATCCATGGATGGCAAGCCCACAGTTGGGGTGGGCCAGCTGTATAGTGATTCAAGTGTTGGGCTAGAACTCTAGGAGACCAGGATTTGAATCCCTGTTTGGCAATGGAAGCCTGCTGGATGACCTTAGGCAAATCACACTATCTTATGAGCCCTGGTGGCACAGTGGTTAAATGCCTGTACTGCAGCCACTCACTCAAAACCACAAGGTTGCGAGTTCAAGACTAGCAAAAGGGCTCAAGCTTGACTTAGGCTTGCATCCTTCCAAGGTTGCTAAAATGAGTACCCTGATTGTTGGGGGGAAATTAGCTTACAGTTGTAAACCGCTTAGACACTGCTTAGGCGGTCTGAAGCGGTATATAAATGAAGTTTGTTAGTTTTGTTTTATCCCCCTGGGAATAAATCTTGCCAAGAAAACCTTGTAATACATTTGCCTTAGTGTCATTGTAAGTGAAAAATGACTTGAAGGGACATAACAACAACAAATGATGGAACATAATTATTACCTATAGTTTTTGTGGGTTTTTTGGGCTATGTGGCCATGTTCTAGAAGAGTTTCTTCTTGACATTTTGCCAGCATCTGTGGCTGGCATCGATGCCAGCCACAGATGCTGGCAAAACATCAGAAAGAAACTCTTCTAGAACATGGCCACATAGCCCGAAAAACCCACAAAAAACTATGGATGCCGGCCATGAAAGCCTTCAACTTCGTAATGATTACCGATTCATCATATCAATCAAGCAAAAAATCACCACCCAGTGAAACAATCCCACAGATGGGGCATAGCAGCCATTATTTCTATTTCCCATATCTATGCTTTCTTACTAAACTTTACAAAAAATTTAATGAGTTTTTTTAAAGCAAACTGTGCAACTATGCAAATTGTGTGAATCATGAAAACTAAGAATCATTATGTGAAACTGCCAAATTTGTAGAACTTAAGATTTGTCACAGCATTTGTATTTTATAATCACAGAGCCTGGAGTGTTTTAATGTGGTAGTCAAGATTCCCAGCTTCATAGCTGTGTATAACAACATAACTGTCAAGTAGGGTTCTTTAAAATATCTTATTCTTTTCAGTATTGAACTGTAACTGTAAAGCTCTTCTTATATGTATATCCATTGAAGATAATGTTTGCACACTTATAGTCTGTTTTTAGTATTTATCTCTTTAATGTGTGTTGCTTATGAATCCTTTTAGCAATCTTTCTGCATCTCTTGAGAAAATTTGCAGAGCTAGGGGAGTGGCACATTGCTGATGGAAGAGATTTCCTTACTTCAGTGCAATTTCTTTTCTATAAAAGAAATATGTCTACCTCATATATATCAAAAGTCATTTCTCACTTCTGTTTCTTGGATTTCTTTCATCCTTTCACCTAGTGATCTACAGCAGGAGGTGAGGAACCTGTGGCCCACAGGTCCCAAAAGCATTTGCTCTCAAATAGCAAAAAAAGATCTATTGCTTTAACTCTAAAACTCAACTGATTAATATTAACCAATCCAGTCACCCACCAGACCTAAAATCAGCCAGTGAAATCCTGAAACTACAACTTGAAGTGACCTCTGGATGTGACTTCCAGCACCTTACATGTTTGAAAATTTGTGGTACAGACTGCCAATTGCAAACCTTTGATACATAGGGAACAACAGACATATTTTAATGAGTTACACTTCTTCATTAAAAAGGGTTTTTTAGAACATCTGGACAATACATGCTCTTTATGCAGACATAACTCTTGGCAATATATTAAATTGACTTACTTAATATTTAAACTGAGGACAAGGAAAGCTTGAGCCCATAACACTGAAAATCAAATATTAAATATGTACATTTAATATATTGTCAAGTGTCATGTCTGTATAAATAGTATGTATTTAACTCAATAAAAGTGGTACTTCTTACAAAATCTAAACATACTCAACTGAGAATATAAAGTTCAAATATTATATGTGAAAGTGCTATGAGACTACAGTGGTACCTCGGGTTACGAAATTAATTCGTTCCGCGGCTAATTTCGTAACCCGAAAAACCTTCGTAACCTGAATTGCCATAGGCGCTAATGGAAAAAAATAGCTCTCTGCTGCCCTCCGGTGGCGGCATAGCGCCGAGGTTTTTTCGTAACCCGAAAAACCCTTCGTAAGCCGAAACAATAAATCCCTATGGGATTTTTTCGTATCC
>NW_024814007.1:0-832 GCF_019175285.1 Sceloporus undulatus
TTGTCATTCTTGCAAACAAGCGATTTTGGGCTGCAACAATGGAAGTACAGTGTATAAATCTGACATCCGCCGGCCTGAGAGGGAGTTCACCAGGCAGGTCCAAAGAGGGCAACTAAAGTGGTGAAGAATTTGGAACTCATGCCTTATGAGGAATGACTTAGGAAGCTAGGGATGTTTAGCCTGCAGAAGAGAAGGTTAAGAGGTGATATGATAGCTCTGTTTAAATTTTGAAGGGATGTCATATTGAGGAGGGAGCAAGCTTGTTTTATGTTTCTCCACAGACTAGGACCCAGAACAATGGATGGAAACTACAGGACAAGAGATTCCAGCTCAACATTAGGAGGAACTAACTGACAGTAAGGGCTGTTCAACAGTGGAACAGACTCCCTCCTTGGAGTGCAGTCGAGTCTCCTTCCTTTGAGGTCTTTAATCAGAGGCTGGAGGGCCATTTGTCAGGGATGCTTTGATTGAGAGTTCCTGCATGGCAGAATGGGGTTGGACTGGATGGCCCTCGTGGTCTCTTCCAACTCTGTGATTCTATGATTCTATGATTTATATCCCAGTTGGAGAAACTCCGGCCCCTGGGCTGGATAAGACCTGTATTACTTTATGTATCTGATCCACAGACTCCCCTCATCACGCCCCGTTCCCCATTTAGACACTGGTGAAAATAATCATTTCATTTTCCCAAATGAGACAAATCTCTGACCTTAACTACTGTGTTTGTAATATAATAATAATACATTTATTTATATACCACTTTTGCAAAAAGATCAAAGCAGTTTACAAATTGACAATTACAAGATTTGTGTGTTTGTGTGTGTCAGTCATA
>NW_024814007.1:932-1461 GCF_019175285.1 Sceloporus undulatus
GCAGCCTGGATTATGCTCATTTTTGGGAAGTGAAGACCTATGTAAATTCATTATATAAAACCCCCACAAAGCTCTAGTAAACGACATGTACACACACAGTCCCCATAAAAAGGACTTACTGGCGCTTTGTGTGTCTGGGTCTGAAAATCTCACTTCCACCTTCTGGGAAGACAATGCTGCAAGAGAATGAATTTGGGGCTTTATGCCTGCAAAGCATGGGATCAGTCTCTCAGCTGCAACATTTCCATACAATCCTGGACTGAAACATTTAATCAAAGGTCCTCTTTCAGCTCCAGGAATAAAGGCCTACCTTCAGTACAAGGACATTGACTTCTGCAGCCCCAGAAAGGACTCTCCTGCAGTCTTTTGTGGCTGGAGCTTCCCTGGGTCAGAGGCTGTCTCCTCAGCCGTAGAGAAGGGTTGCTCTGAGTGCGAAGGAGGAGGAGGTCCAAGGGCTGAAGGAGGGAAGGCAATGGGGAAATGGTCAGTGCCAATGGCCATGGAGGGAAGAAGGTGACAATGGATAGGA
>NW_024814007.1:1561-2417 GCF_019175285.1 Sceloporus undulatus
CTCAGCAGTAGAGAAGGGTTGCTCTGAGTGCGAAGGAGGAGGAGGTCCACAGGGCTGAGGGAGGGAAGGCAATGGGGAAAAGGTCAGTGCCAATGGCCATGGAGGGCAGAAGGTGACAATGCCTAGGAAACTCCTCTGAGTCCCAGCCATTCTAGGAATGAGTGGCAGGAGTGAGTCCAGGGGGCTGAGGGGGTCTCCTTTCCCAAAGGGGGAGGCAAGGACCGGTGGGACCCTCCCCAACTAGGGCCCAAAGGGAGGGTCTCTTTCCCACCTTCCTCCCCCCCCCAAAATGGAGAGTCAGAGGCACAAAGAGACACACTTCCTTCCTTTTGGCCCAAGGAGCCTGGCCTCCTTCTGACTCTGGAGCCTCAGGAGAGAAAGAGAAGCCTCTGTTCAACTGAGGCCTCAGAGAAGGTTCCGGAACAAAATGGCCACTGGAACACAAAATGGATGCCAGAACACAAAAAGGCCAGGGATGGTGGGAGGGACAGGGATTCCAGCCAATCAGGGCCAGGGATGGTGGGAGGGACTAGGACTGCAGTCAATCAGGGACTTGGATGGTGGGAGGGACCGGGATTCCAGCCAATGGCAGCCCCTCAGAGTGTCCTCAGGAGCCTATCATGTGGAAAATACATATAAAACATCACAAAGTATAAACATTTCAATTACAGTAATCTCAGGGCAGTTATGCTGTTATGACCGGAAGTCAACATATATACAATTATAATTATATATACATGCTGATGTTGACCAGAACATGGGCAGTGTATACATGCGCATATTTCTCAATGCATTTGATTATGCTTAAATTGTGCGCAAGTAGAAGAATATATATATATATATATATATATATATA
>NW_024814008.1:0-2417 GCF_019175285.1 Sceloporus undulatus
GGACGAGCATACGCGGATTTTGTTATTTGCGGGGGGGTCCGGAACGGATCCCCCACGTATAACAAGGACCCACTGTACACACACCCACATACATAGGCAACATGCCTAAGGGATCATTCACATGTGTTTCTTTTAATGTGACTATGGCTGTTACAGACTGCCAAAATAAAGCTGCTTCGGGTCTCCTTTGGAGGTATGCTATTTAAATGATGCATGGGTCCTAAGAGTCCGGAGGTCGTGCCAAAGCCACACTCCATTCCTAAGCACTGAAGTGCAGCTTTGGTGTAGCTTCTGGATTCTTAGGATGCATGCATCATTTAAACAGCATACCTCCAAAGAGACCCGAAGCAGTTTTATTTTGGCAGTCTGTAACAGGCCTATGTGAATAATCTCACTCATGCATTCCAGGTTTGTTATTCACACTATGGAACTGCATCTATGTACATCTCTGTGAGTTCGGTTGCTCACACATGTCAGCACTTAAAGATGTAGTCAGTGATGCAAATGTATTCGAAGCATGTTCAAAGCATGCAGAGTTTTATCCCAGATCTATTTACATTGATTATTCACACATCTGAGAATCCAAATCTTTTAGAAAAACTTGGAAAGGGGGGGGGGGGGTACATCAATTATTATCTCATATTAAGGGGGGTTTGGGGGTTTCCCCCCCCCCCCCCCCCCCCGAACTTAATTGGATGTATTCAAAATTCATGTGAACAACAAAGTTTCAGCCCAGATTCTACCTGGAAGGACCTGGATTATCTTCACCATCTGAATAACTGCTAAGTATGCTGAAATAGCTGTAATGCTTTAGCTTTTCTCACAGTGGAGTAATAAGAAAGCTTCTATTTCTGTGATTAATGTTAGCATGTTGTTTGAACCGTAATCTGTAGTTTCTATTAACTATATAGTTGTCCCTTCCAATTTGCACTCTTGCTGTTCATGTCCCTTGGTTTCATGGATGGCAAGCTGGGAGGGATATAATGGTGCACGCACAGTGCCGCAAACAGTGGCACCGCCATTGTAATCAATGGGCTCCAGTACTGGCGATTTTCCTGATTCGTAGGCTGTGTGTGTCTGGAATGGGTCCCCATGAATCGGAAGGGATGACTGTAATTAGTTTACCAAGATAACTTGTTTCCCCAGAGGTTTGGAATTGACTTATATTTATTAATCATAGTTAAGATTCATCTGGATTTGAACTGTGCAGAAAAGTGTGGCTAATAAAAAAAACAGGACTGAAAGCTTCCAAACACCTCTTTAAAACTGCGCCAAAGAGGAAAACAGAACATATGAGTCTACAGGGAAGTTATGTTCATACTTATAATATTAAATTATTCTTTAGTGTTGACTACAAACTAGCCCAGCATTTTTTAATAAAGTGAAAGTAAAAATGGAAAGGAATGGATATCAGTAATGAAGGACCTTCTTCCTTTTCCTTTGCAAGAAAAGAAACTGGCTCTGGAACAGTTCAGATAGTTCAAGAGGCAAACCAGAAATAATTTCCCATTAATCCGGTAGCTCACCTCAATGGAAAGAAACAAAGAGAAGCTGAACCTGTGAACAGTCAACTTCCAGTTAAAATAAGAAGGGACCTTTGCTTAACCCACATTACTTGTGAATAGACATAGAAGAATATTTGCTGCAGGGCAGTGTATAGCTGGATAATGTATAGCAATATGTCCAATGCTATGTTGGAACCTTTCACACTTAAAGTGATGAAAATGCAATCAGATGTACAAAAATGTCTGAGACATAACAATGGAAGGAGGAAGCAGAAAAGAGGGTGATCTGTATAATCTGCTTTTCATTCTTTATTAGTACTGTACTGGAACAAAGCTACAACCTGAGTGTCTTCATTACATTAATTACATTAATTTTACAGAAGGAGAACCTTTTCATCCACAGCTTATATGTTGTTGTTTTTAGCCTTGGCTACATTAATCAATCTTTCTCTTTCTCTTTCTCTTTCAGCTGTTCCATGTGGCCTATGTTTGGATCAAGTTTGCAAATTCCCCTCGTCCAGACTTGTGGGTACTTGAGCGGTCAACAGATTTTGGACTTACTTATGAGCCTTGGCAGTACTTTGCCTGTAAGTATGAGAGAAAAGGAGAATGGATGCAACAATGGAGTGCATATTCTAAGCCCAGCATTCGCAATGTTTTTGGAGTGAGCAGCATCCTTCTGGATGTTGGCAAATCTCATTTTCACTTTAGTCTCAGTTATTAGTCATGGTAGTTGTCCATTTAAAAAAGTGGTCTGGATAGACCACTAGCATAAGTCACCAGGATTTCTGTTATGTTTGTGTTTGCGTTCCTTATGCAATTGGTCAGTTAGCAGAGGAGCATTTTTAACATTAATCTTCAGTTACCTTGAATAAATGAAGGAATTTTGTCATATGCAGGCCCTGGAAAAAA
>NW_024814009.1:0-2417 GCF_019175285.1 Sceloporus undulatus
CTTCAATAGAACTCTTGTAGTTTAGAGGACCAGACCAGCATTAAAAGCCACCTTCTGTGCAGCTGCACACGCCATAAGCTCCCATGATGCACTGAAATTTCCCAAAGCGGCCGCATATCAGCTAGCTTCCAAGCCTTTGCAATACAAGGACTCCACTAAAATATCTAGATAGATTTTTGCTGCATCTGTTGAATTTGTTCAGTACGAATTGTAAGAGTTTCATTTCATTTCATTTTTAGTGTTCTTTTATTGGACTTTTCAATTGTTTGAGCTTCTGTAGTAGGGCCTCAGATGAAGGTAGATATCAGAGGAGACTTTTTTTTTTTTTTTGGCAGATTTCCCCCACATTGCTAACTGGCTCTATAGTCAGGTTAAGAAAAAGCCATGGTTCAAAATTTCAAATGCAGAAGAAAATGAAGTTCATAAAGTTTCCCTTCTCTATTTACAACACATTAGGAAGAAGGGGTGAAGGGGAACTTTACACCTCCAAGTGCCTTCAGCAAAAAATATCTTTCTCCTTTCCTTTGTTTCTCTCTCTCCCTAACCTACATCGTGATAGATTTCTTTAGGATGTTCTGAATATGGAATATTGGGGAAGGTAACAAAGGGCTGGTACAGACCAGCACTAAAAGCCACCTTCTATACAGCTGCAGGTGGCTTGGGGCCATGGCATGCACACACCACAAGCTCCCATGGTGCACTGAAATTTCCCAAAGTGGCTGCACATCAGCTAGCTTCCAAGCATCTTGGGGGTGTGGTAGTTACACGCCACAAGCCCCCAATACACTGTGAAGCTGCTGCAGGGTCACGAAAGAGCTGCTAAAGGTCTCTCCTTTTTCAACCAGTGCTGCTGTGGATTGGGGCCATGCATGTGGCTGCTATGGCCCCAATCTGTGTCCAGGTAGGGTGGCTTCACACTGCCCCATCCCAGCCATCTATTTCAGCCCATATTCTCCAGGAAATGATGTGTGTACAGGAACAGAGTTGTGTGGTAACAACTCAACCGTTTCCCTATATGCACCATTTACAGACTGTTGCTGTTTTTATTAAATTCCCCAACATTCCATATCCAGAACATTCCCAATATATCTACATCTATTTCCTATACAAAGAGACATTTATTGGCCACATTGAAGGATTTACCAGTAATCGCCTGAGGAAAAGGTAAGACCTGGCCTGCATTCATAGCACCCATTGTTTCTTTTGGTACATCACATGATATACATTTATCAGAACCTGATATTCACAGTCCTTTCTGGAACATGGTATGTCTCACAAATTGCTTGGAACACTTTGCTTTATCTCTTTAGAAATATAATGCAATCTGGAAGGTGGCTCACTGCAAGTACAGACTCTGCATTACAAAATCCCACATTTACACATTAGACACCAACAATCTCACAGAGGCTAACCTCAAGGTTAAGCAATCTGCTGATGCTAAGGAAATAAAAGCAAGTTATGAATTACAGTGGAAGATAAGTTGTACTTTTCCAAAAGCAAGACTATGACTCAAGCAATCATTCTGAAAACAGAAATGGATCAATTACTACCCGATAATCATGTTTCTCAAAAGCTCTCTTGTTGCCAGTCCAGGAGCACATAGACTTTGTGCTGGAGTTCCAAAAGCAACCTTTGGAGTCAAGGAACTTTAATATGTTACCCTCAAAACTTTTAACTTTTAGAGCTTCAAATGAGTGTCAGTGCCTGCCTTTCTTTTTGAACTAAGAATTGCTGCATTTTAAAATCTGCATCTCACAGACTGGATTTTGCAACCTCTGAGCTCAGTCTCAACAAAAACCTCATTAACTTTGATGAAGCATACTAGCTTTGCAAGGGCCTACTTAACCTAAAAGCACCAGATACTGTCTGATTTTGGAAGAAGCACAGGGTCAGCTCTGCTTAGTACTTGGATGGGAAACTGCTGGGGAATATCAGGTTTTGTAGGCTATATTTTACAGGAAGGAGCTGGTAAAATTATCTCTTAGTCGTCCTTGCCTAAGAAAATCCTATGAAATTTATGGAGTCTGATATGCACATATACACACAGTCCCATAAATTGTGTTTGTGTTTTTGCAAGAAATTGAAACTCAACAAATTTATTTTCCATATCCTAATCTGATCACAAACTTGCTTTGCTTCTGATGTTGTTTCTAAGAGACTACTCCTCAAGATCCAACAGGAAGGTAAATGAGTTTAAAAGGAAGGGAGAGAAGTATCATCAATCAGAAGTTCAGGAGAAGAGTTCTGGTCTAAAGCCAACTGGAATGAGAAGGCAAGGGAAGGCAATGTTAAACCACTGCTCTTTTTAGTGCAAAAGTTTTGGAATTTTAAATTTCATAGGCCCGTTACAGACGGGCCTTTTAGTACGGAGTCAGTCCGTATTAGGGTTAGGAAGGTGCGGTGCTTCCGCACCCCCC
>NW_024814010.1:0-2417 GCF_019175285.1 Sceloporus undulatus
GGGCACCACTGAGCATGTGCGAGGGGGCCGATATGAATCGGCCAATCCTCATGTTGAGCACCGGTGTGACAAAACATTCTGCACTGAATGCACTTCGCGCGAATGCGTATTGGCCAATTTGAATCATGCCAATGCGGAGGGACTCCCAGGTATGATGGTATTGTGCGAAATAACGTGAATTCGAACCGCCCAGTGCAGAAGACCCCCAGTTCCACACTCATCTGATAAGGGCCAGAGGTAGTCACAAATCTGCAGCCTGAATCATGGCTGTTTATATTCCGTTAGCTACATCCGCACTGCAGGAATAATCTGGAGGATTGACACAGTTTTAAAGGACATGGCTCCTTGTTCTGGAATTCTGGAACTTGCAATGGTCTCATGCCCCCTAACAAACTACAAGTCCCAGAATTCCAGAGCATGGAGCCATGCCCTTGAAAGTGGTGTCAATCTGGATTATTCCTGCAGTGCGAATGAAGTGCTAGTCACCTGGCCCCCAAAAATGAAGAATGCAAGAAGGCGCGTCTTTGAAAATGCATGGCAGGTTTGCAGCCATATTTATTGGGGAAATCTAGATGCTTTGCAAAGATACTTCTCGTTTGCAAAGCTGCTTTGCAAAACTTTTAAATTACTTAAACTGCTTTTAAGCTACTTTGCAAAACTTTTAATCAGTCTCAACTGCTGTCTTCCGTTGTCCTTTTGCCCGGTAAGGAGGACCTTATAGGCCAAGTGGAAACCTTCAGTGGGTCCTCCTCCATTGTGGACACTTTTGCCTCGTTTTGTCACTGATTCCGCCTTCAGCAAAAGGAGCATGGCTTTCTCTTGGCAACCAGGGCTGGGAAAAGAAAAGCAGTCCAGAAATCTTCCCATAAGCCTAAAGCATGTGGAGGGGATTGGATCATGCGATGCGACTGGCATGGCCTCTGCATCTGCACTGCTGAATTAATGCAGTTTGACATTGCTTTTAACTTCCGTGATTCCATTTTATCAAATCCTGGGAGTTGTAGCTTGCGGTGGCTCCAGAGCTCCCTGACAGAGAAGCCTATATATCCAACAAAACTACAGTTCCCAGAATTCCATATCATGGAGCCATGGCAGTTAAAGTGGTGTCAAACTGCATTAATCCTGCAGTGTAGATGCAGCCAAAGTGGTGTCAACTGGAATTATTTCTGCAGTGTGAAGAAGGTGACTGGTGAGCAGAAGAATATGGTGGTGAGGTTCCCACCATCCCCCAGCAAAGTCGGTTCTCCATCATTTGCTGATTCTGCCTCTTAACCCTTTTTCTTTGGCCTAATAATTGCTAGGTGGGTTTGAGTTACAATTCCCACCCGCCCCACAAAAGCCCAACGAGACTGTAATCTTATTCTTGAGCCTGGAAATGATGTAACTACAATTCCTAGAATCCACCAGCCCCCACTAACTTTATTCCAGATCTCAGAAGGAGAATCAGACTGCAACTCCCACAGTCCTCAAGACAGCATCTAATCTGTTCCCAGAGCCCAGAAGCATTACCTTTTGATACTGCCACTCCCAGAATCCTCTAGTCACCATCAAATTTTATATTACATCTTGAGACGTTTATTTCTGAACTCCCCAAACCAATATTTAATCTTATTCTGCAGCCCAGGAACTTTACTTATTTTTTTAGACTACAATTCCCAGAATCCCCAAACCACCTTCTAATCTTATCCTAGAACCCAGGAACATTACTCTTGAGACTACAATTCCCAGAATCCCCAAGACAGCCTCTAATCTTGTTCTAGAGCCCAAGAACATTACTTTTACAGGGTCAAAAATCCCCAAAATCCCCAAACCAGCACTTGCTTATTAGAGGGCCCAAAACATTGGCCTGTTACAGACTGCCAAAATAAAGCTGCTTCGAGTCTCTTTGGAGGTATTCTGTTTAAATGATGCATGCATCCTAAGAATCCGGAAGCTGCACCAAAGCTGCACTCAGTGCTTAGGAATGGAGTGTGGCTTTGGCGCGACCTCCGGGCTCTTAGGACCCATACATCATTTAAATAGCATACCTCCAAAGAGACCCGAAGCAGCTTTATTTTGGCAGTCTGTAACAGGCCATTATTTCTTAGAGCACAACACCTAGAATCCCCGAGGCTGCCACTTAATCTTATTACAAATCTTGGGAAATTTATGTTTCGGACTACAATTCCTTGAATCCTGCAGCCAAGGATTATGATAATGATTATGATCATTAATAATATCCTGTTTTTCTCCCAGAATTGGGTCTCAAAGAACGATACAATTAAAAACATACGAAAATAGCATTAAAATAGAATTAAATGATCATAGCCTTGGAACTGTAGCCTCAGAGTAATATTTCCAAGTTCTGAAATAAAATCAGGATGCTCTGTGGGCCTTCCGCAAAACACATGTGTTAATTTTAGTTGTTAAATTCATAT
>NW_024814011.1:0-2417 GCF_019175285.1 Sceloporus undulatus
TATGCATCACATAAATGGGTGTGTGTCTGTGATAAGAGAGAAGGAGCGAAAGTGAAAAACAGAAAGGCAGGAAAGTGATGGTGAAGGTGAAATACTGAAGCAGTGCAGATGGGCAAGAGGAAAGGTTGGATAGCGGAGGGAAAAGGGGAAGGGGATTAGGCTTTAGAGGGGGATGAAATGCACAGATATAGTATGGGGGACACCTGGCTGAATGAAACTACGTGTGAAAGGGATCTAGGAGTCCAAGTAAACCACAAGTTGAACATGAGTTAACAGTGTGATGCGGCAGCTAACAAGGCCAATGCGATTTTAGGTTGCATCAATAGAAGTATAGTGTCAGGATCAAGGGAAGTAATAGTGCCATGGTATTCTGCTTTGTTCAGGCTTCACCTGGAATATTGTGTCCAGTTCTGGGCACCACAATTCAAAAAGGATGTGGAGAAACTGGAGCATGTCCAAAGGAGGGCGACTAAAATGGTGCAGGATTTGGAAACTATGAGGAACGACTTGGGTAACTAGGGATGTTTAGCCTGGAGAAGAGAAGGTTAGCCCTGTTTAAATATTTGAAGGAATGTCAAGCTTGTTTTCTGCTGCTCCAGAGACTAGAACACGGAACAACGGATGCAAACTGCAGTAAAAGAGATTCCACTTCAACATTAGAAGGAACTTCCTGACAGTAAGGTCTGTTCAACAATGGAACAAACTCCCTCTGAGATTTTGGTGGAGTCTCCTTTCTTAGAGATCTTCAAACAGAGGCTGGATGGCCATCTGTCAGGGATGCTTTGATTCCTGCATGGCAGAATGGGGTTGGACTGGATGGCCCTTGTACTCTCTTCCATCTCTATAATTCTAGGCCTATGGGAGCCAAGAGTGGAAGGCAGGAGCAAAGCCAGGATTTCCTAACTCTGTGCGGAGAGAAAGGGACCTCTGGGAAGGAGAGGGGCCATGGGGATTGGGAGGCAGCCACCAACCTCACAGATTATACTGATAATAATAATGTTTTATTTGTATTTACCCGCCTCTCTCAATGGAGCGAGGCGGTATTACAACTGTAAAATAGCCACAAAACAACAATAGCATCCAATTTACACACAGTAAAACAACAAAACGCTTAAAACTCAATTTGGGAAAAATAAAAACATCATTTAAAATGCACAGTTGTGATCAGAAGTGGGATTTTCCCTTGAGTTCTTTAGAAGAGGTCAGCTGAGTAAGCCTGCTGGAAGGGATCCGTCTTAAGTGCTTTCTTGAAAGCATCCAAGGTGGTGTTAAGACGGATCTCCTCCGGCAAGTTGTTCCATAACTTGGGGGCCATGGCTGTGTACGCTCTGTGAGAAGTTGTTGTTAGCCTGACCTTTGGGTAAACTAATAGATTATTCCCAGATGTTCTGAGAGTGTGGGGCGGATTGTGTAGGGAGAGGCGTTCCCTCAATTAACTCAGGCCCAAGCCATGTAGGGCTTTAAAGGTAATAAGCAACGCTTGGTATTGCGCCCGGAAGCTAATTGGCAGCCAGTGTAGAGATACTAGTGTTATATGGTCTGACCTAGATGTTCAGGTGACTAATCTGGCTGCCGCATTTTCAACTCACTGAAGCTTCCAAACTTGGTACAAAGGTAGCCCCATGTAGAGCACTAAACCTAAGAACTTAACTCGAGATCAGGCCCTTGTTTTCATACATATTAAGGGTTCCATTTAGCAATTATGAGCAATGTCTATGAAGAGAGGAAAGGGTAACACAAAAATTTCTTTTTCTCTAATGCTTCTTTTCCAACTTGAGCTTTATAGCTCCGTGGTTGATTCCAGAGACCCTTTGTCACTCGAAATGCTGGAGCCTGGGGAGGACGCTTACAAGTGCTATGCTTTTAGGGGAATTTCATACTTAGCTCAAAGGGGAGATTGAGGCAACAGTGACCTCGGGATTCATCCCAACTATACCAGGCCCAGAAGCACACACAACTCCAGAGGCGTTTCAAATAGGTTTTTGTGTTTTATTTAGGGGAAAAGCAAAATACATGCACACACACACATATACACACATATAGGTGTTCATGCACCACATGCAAGAACTAGGTAACAAAGGTGGGAGTGGTGAATAGTTTAAGGCTTTGCTAATGGTAATACATTACCTAGATGGATCTTGATTCCAATTGCTGAGGGTCCAGAAAGGGAAGAGAAGTCAATAACTGCTATAGCAATGGGGCTGGTTAGTGTAGTGAGGTGTTTAGCAATGTAAACCAACGGAGTGTAAATCTGCAACTGGACTGATGCTGAAGAACAGCCGGTTGGGGCTGATATTTATACTGAAGTTGTTGCTTGGGGGCAGAAACCGAGCATTCAAAATGGTTTAAATTGCTTTAGGATGTTTCCTGGGTGGGGAAAGAATTGTCTGAAACTGAATTAAATGAAATGGGTGCTT
>NW_024814012.1:0-2417 GCF_019175285.1 Sceloporus undulatus
AGCTCCCCAGACAGGGGAGAAGAAGAGGAGCTCAGCGGGTACCTCCGCAACTTTGAGGCGTCCGAGGGAAAGCGGCAAGGAAAGCGGCCGGTAAGGAGACGCAAAGAGAATGGAGGTCTGAGCAAGTCAGTACCGGGATCGGGCAGCCGCGACGCGGCAGAAGCACCGCCATCACTGCCCTTGTTAAAAATTATTCCGCAACTGTAATAAGGACTCTGATCCTTTTGGGAGATTAATCCTTTTCTTTAAATCCTAAACGGCACCTCGAGCTCTCCAAAGTAATAAACACCGCGAAGGGGGAAAGGGGTGAAAGAAAGTTACTCACTTAGCTGTTTGCTGCTTCGGGAAGCGGCTTCTCACCCCCCTGTTCTTGACTGTGTCAGCGTTTTAAGAGGCTTGGAGAGACCTACTTTGATTTCCCCTGGTCTTCTATATGGAGGAATTATTTAGAACGGATCCTTTCTTACTATTGCGTGTTGATGCCTTTGCTTCCCATCTGGAATAGAGTAATACCTTCCCAGGAAACCCAGATAGCAAGGCTTGAGCTGAAGGGAAGCTTGCCGGTTCGCCATTTTGACGCTGTGGAACGTTATGTACATTACTCCTGGGATTATTAGGAGCTACTGCTTGGATCCTTATTTAAAACACGAGAAAAGAAAACAGAATATCTTGCTGTGTAAAAGTCCAACTTGCTTCAGCTCCTTTTCTTTTTCTTTCTTTTTGATAAAGAACTACAAGGATTAGACTGGATTGGGCTGTGAGTTAGCTGGGGAATCTTTCAAAGCAAGAATGGACACATGTGTTTGAGAAACGCTGGAGGAGACCTACCCTTGTGGTGACCAATTTTGGAGAAGGGGATATAAGAAGAAGAAGGAGACCTGCTCTTTTTAGGTGGTCACTATACCATACTAATTAATTTAGGTGAACAAACAATTTCTATATTTTGTGAAAGTATATATATATTACTGTAATATCATAGGGACAATTTAAACTCTTTCCTCAACCTTTACAATAGCATCAAGTATATGTAACTAAACCCTATCATTGATATTTCACAAGAAACATTGTATTTAATGTTATGTAACTATATCTTAACTCTCTCCCCTCAAAATCTCCTCTAGTAATTTTTTTTTGTTTGTTTTTTTCCAAGCCTGTGAGGATAGTACATTACAGGCTCCTCTGTCTCCTTTGGTTGTAATAGTAAGATAGTAAAAAGAGCTAAGGTAATTTGATTTCCTTTGTAAGTAAGGCTAAAGCAAGACTAACTAGAGAAGACAAGTTGCTCCTGCTGTTGATGTGTTTTGTTCATTTTTATTTTTGTGGGTTTTTTTTTTCTTTTTTCTTTTCTTCTCCCTTTATTCTAGCTTTGTTTTTTTCTCTTCGTCCAACCTTTTCTCTTTTGTTTTTTTTCCTCCTCTTTTGTTCCTTTCGTGGTTTTTTTTTGTTTGTTTTTTTGTTTGTTTGTTTGTTTTTCTCTTTTCTTCCCTTTCGCTTTCCCTTCCTCCCTTTTCTCCCCTTTTCTCCCCCTTCTTCCCTTCCTTACCTACCGCAACAGTAATATACATTCCCCTTTCTCTTTTGGGATAGCATTACAGCAATACTGAAGAGCTGCAGATATAATCTGAACCTCTTGGTAGATAACAGTAAAAAATATTGGTAACATTTTTGTAAGCTGCAAATAGAGGGGGAGGAGTTGCAATAGAGGGGGAGGAGTAGGATTTTTTTCTTTTTTTTTTCCCCTTGGCTTATGGTCTTGCTACTTACTTTCCTCCCAATTCCTCCCTTGAACTACTATAAAGCATAGTGTATATACTGTTAACCTGAACTAGTCGGCAACAGACCAGATACATGCTACATTGAATACCAGAAAATTGTTACTGACCCCTTTTATTTGTTTGTCTGGTCTTTCCCTTTCCTCGTTTGGTAATGAATAGAAAAGAGAGCAAACAAGAAGTAAACTGATTGACAAATCCATTGTTTCTTTCCACGTGTTGGATGAATTAAAGAAACGGGGAAGAAAATAACGGGGTAAGAATAGTTATAAATTTTAGACCGAAAGTACTTAAGAGTGAATCTTCTTCATTTCCCACTATAGATAAGGCCTTCATAAATATCAAATAATAGATTACTAGTTAAAAAGAAGCTTACCTCCACAGTGGTAGTATCCAAAGATAATACCTAACAATAAAATTATTATCACAGGAAAGTATCTGGAATAAATTAGAACTTTTTTTTTCTTTCTTTTTTCTCTTTTTCGCTTTTCTCTTCTCTTTTTTCCTTCTCCCCTTTTGGGGATACTATAGCAAGGAAATAAATAACAGAGCAACTGCCGACTCAAAGAAACAGGATTAGCGGACAATAGCTAGAAACTAAACATTTTAGAAGGAACAGAGATGATGACGACTAGGAGAGAAAAA
>NW_024814013.1:0-2417 GCF_019175285.1 Sceloporus undulatus
TGTATATAGATATAGATATAGATATATATAGATATATATGCATATATATTATGTATTACATGTATGTATATAATTAAATGTAAGGCAAATTAGAATTATGAAATTTGTTAATAAGTTTCTTTTAATGTAATTCATGACTGTTTTGATATGTTTCCATTAATGCAGAAACTTACGTTGCTCGTCAAAAAGAAAGCTTGACCCCCCAGGAGAGGTTATCGATGATAAAACGGAAAACCGAGAAATCCAGCTGTGTTCAAATGTGTGAACAATTGATTCAGTGTTCAAAACAGAATGTTCAAATGATTATACAGAACAGCAATGATAGGCTAGCAAAAGAGATTAATTGGAAGGAAATGTATTTCGAAAAAACCAATTCTAATTTTATGAGACTAATCTCAGTTCTGGAGGATTTCTCTTCTACTTACAAGGAGGCTTGTTCCGAGATGAAAAATAAGGAAGTTAGAATTGTTAGACGTGTGAAGAGAAAGCTGAGAAAGCAGCCACAGAATCAGCAAAGCACTCCTGAAAATAATGAGTTGGGAATGGGTGGAAGCGAAAATGAGCCTGGTACTAGTAACATCCAGCTGCAAGAGACCAAAGTTGTACGGTCTCAAAGAAATATTTGAAAACCAATCCCCTTCTCTCCATAATTCCAGACATATATTGGAAATATTACATGGTGCTTTATGAACTAGAATATATTGGAAATGGTAGGAAAAAGTGGTTTTATAAAGACTACACTTATAATTTTTGAAATTGTTATGTATAAGTAATCTATTTGTACTACACAAAGAAATATTTGGTTAATTTGTGTACGGGGAGAAATTGTCCCTGTTTTCCAATAAAAATGTTACATACAGCATTCCAACTTGTAACAGAACAATATTTATTAAACATTTATAAATTGGAAATATATATTCAAAATAATAACATAAGATAAGAAACTCCATATACAATAAATACGAAATAAAGTACATAACTCTGTCGACAGTAAAAAAGGAACAGAAGTGCTATTTCAAGAAAAACAAATATCTTGATCCACGATGAAGTCAACTGTCATTTGGGTTCTCTTGACTCTTCCGTTCTGTGACTATTTGAAAGGGAAATATAAAAAAATCAATTTGCAATGTTAGATATAATAATTGTTAAAATAACCACTCGTCACTGCACATACTGTACATACTGTTCTGCATCAGAATGCTCTCTAGAAGCTTGACTTTTGCCTCCAAAGCAGATATCCTCAGTTCTTGGGTATTATCTGTAATAGAATAAAGTGATGTGATGTAATGCATATAATCATATGTGTATTAAGCATTATAAAAACCATTTTAAAAAACCAGGTGATGCCAGTTAGGTACAATAAGAAATTAAATTTTTATCATATACTTCCATACTAATGACATTGTAGATTATGATAACAATTTAATTCTGAGACACATATGAGTTCATTCTAAGATTTGCTTCATTTTATTGTAATTAATTAATTTTTATGCCCTGAAGTCTTTTTTCCCAAACGCCGAGAAATCACATAGTAGCTAAGAGAGAGTATAGGTTCTGGATATCCGTGAAATTCCATTGACTAATAGGGTTTGTATTCAGAAACCACTATCATAATCATGCATTCATGATAGCCAATAACATGATATTAAATAATACAGCCAACTTATTCTATAATGGATATACACACATGTCATTTTACAAAGGACATTCATACCTTGTGATGGTCCAGCATGAGGTTCTTCAGGTTCTTCCACTCTTGGAGGTGGCTGTGGTGAACATTTTCTTCCTGTATATTAATGAAAAGTATGTAAAGGATGTTGTTAAACAAAGAAATTATTACATTAAAAATTATTGTTAAACATGTAAAAATCGAAACCTAGCTAGTTCCTTGCAGGCCTAATTTGCTAGCTATTGGGGGCATGTATGGCTTTAGATGAATCTGTCCGAAAGGTGGTAGAGGGAGGCTTCTCTGTAACTGTAATCTGCCATTGTCTTAAAGGGGGGAAGGGAACACAGCAAATTTACTCCCATAAATATACACACGTTGCCTAGCCACAAAAAGGACATCAAGGATCTGATCATTGGAAAACCTCACAATTGGCACACAACTGGGGGGCATGGAGGGAATCCACAGCATGGAAAGCATCCCCTTACAGGAGAAGTAGCAGTTTGCCCTTACCAAGGAAGCACTCACAGAAAACATTAAGGAAAGGGGATAAAAACCTAAACATTTGCTCAAAATTGGACAACCCTAGGCACAAGTATCACTGGAAATGCATTGCAAGCAATGCAAAGGTACTTTAAAAATGAAGAGTGGTGGGGGGGGGGGGTTTAAACTTACCAGCTGGATAGCGTTCGTCCGGGTGCGGCGATCCTGCAATCTCCCACATTTCCCTGAGATTTTGGAAATGTGGAAA
>NW_024814014.1:0-2417 GCF_019175285.1 Sceloporus undulatus
AATGAGATCCTGGCCGCCATTGCCGCTGGAGCCAAATTCTACAGTGTAATTGACCTGGCTAATGCATTCCATTCCATTCCCCTCCATGAAAGCTGCTACTATAAATTCGCTTTTGAGTTCAGGGGGACCCAAATGTGCTTTAAGCGCTGCCCCCAAGGTTTCCACTCAAGTCCCAGTATATGCCATGCCCATGTCGTCAAAATGTGGACCAAGCTGCGTCCCACCTCACGAGCCCATGTGCTGTCCTACGTGGACGACATTCTGATCCATTCCAACACCCCGGAAAAGACCGCTGAAGTAACCAGGGAGGTGCTAGACCTCATTAGGGAAACTGGGTTCAAGGCTAACCGAGACAAGGCCCAGTTAGTTCAGACTCAGGTAAAATACCTTGGCCTCAATCTGCAGACAGATTGCAGGACCCCCGATTCACAGAGAGTTGAGACCATTGGAAAACTCCCTGCCCCCACCGATGTATCCTCATTGCGGACCCTTCTGGGCACCTTTAACTTTTCCAGGGAATTTATTGAGGCATTTGCCCCTAAAGCCAAGCCACTGTATGCTCTCCTAAAGAAAGGAGCCGCTTGGGAGTGGGGGTCCACGCAGGAAAAAGCATTTGCCACCTTAAAACAGGACCTTGCAAAAGCCCCAGCCCTGGTACATCAAGATGTGAGCCAACCCTTCTACATCCAGCTAGCAGTCTCCGATGGCCACATAGGGGCCATACTCTCTCAGCTCCGGAACGGCACCCAAAGAGCTGTAGCCTATGCTTCCTGCAACCTCTCCCCCACCGAAGTCAGATTTGGGCCGTGCGAGAAAACTTGCTTGGCCCTAGTGTGGGCCCTGACCAAATGGGAATTTATCATAGGAGGCGTCAGAGTGATAGTGCAGACACCACATACCCCACTGAAATACATCCTGTCTGGCAAAATTCAGGATGGCCAGGTACACAATGCCAGGATTGCTAAGTGGACATTGGAATTGGTGAAATGGGGAGTGAGCTACCAGCGACAAGCGAGCGAGCCTCCGGCCCCCTATGGCCTAATTGTCACTGGATCTGCCCACGAATGTCCACTGCCACCGATCGCTGACCATACATGGCCAGTCACCCCCGGGGAACCCTTATCCACAACTCTAGAGAATGGGTTCCACTGTTGGTTCTGTGATGGATCCTCATACTGCCTAGAGGGCACCCGCTACACGGGATATGGGGCCATTAGAATCAATGACTCCCACATACTGCAAGGCACCGTCCGCCCCCATTCCATCCAAGCAGCTGAAGTAACTGCGCTGCTGGCAATCTTGGCTTTTGAGCCCCATGACACCCCCATAGCCATTTACACAGACTCCCAGTGGTCTGTGAACGCAGCTACAGATTGGCTCCCAATATGGATAAATAGGGAATGGAAGACCAATGATGACAAACCTGTAGCTCACACAGAGATCTGGAAACAGGTAGCAGACCTAATCCTGGACCGCACAGCGGACACCCAAGTTTCCTTCATAAAAGGACATCAGAAGGGGACACAAGAGGTGGCCAAATGGAATAACCAAGCCAACTCCTTAGCTAAGGAGGCAGCCCGGCTGCCGGAGACGGCTACCCCACTGCACCCAATTAACGTCAAACCGAAAAATCCGCTAATGCCCCCTACCCTGGCCGAACTACAGAAGGGAGACCAAGAGATAAGGGAACTGAGCTGTGTAGGCAGGGACCCCACGGGCCGTTACAAGATAGAGGAGAAGGAAAGAGTGTGGTGGGCAGTAGATAGCGAAGGAACCTACAATTGGATTGTGCCCCTAGACCTCCGAGGGGATCTCATACAGTTCATACATGAGATCGGGCACAGAGGCAAACAAGGCACCTACGAACGTGTAAGGGAAGCAGGATGGTGGCCTAAAATGAGAGAGGAGGTAGACCACTGGGTGGACAACTGCTTGTCCTGCGCCATGGTTAACGCGGACCCTAGCGGTCCCAAGGCCACTATGAAACACCAGCGCATTAATGGCCCTTGGATCCGGCTCCAAATAGACTTTATTGGCCCCCTGCCTACCATCGCCAGACACAACAAATACTGCCTCACCATAATTGACCCCTTCAGTAAATGGGTAGAAGCTTTCCCCACTAAGGACAACACTGCTGCAACCACGGCCAAAATCCTCTTTACTCAAGTCCTATCACGATTTGGGATGGTGCGCGAACTGGACCTCGATTGCGGACCACACTTCACAGAGGAGGTCATGAAGGAGCTCTGCCGAGCCTTAAGCATCCGACAGAAGTTCCATATTCCGTACCACCCACAGAGCTCAGGGGGGATCGAACGCACTAATAGGACCCTAAAGGAGGCGCTACGCAAAGTGGTGAAGGCCTCTGGAAAAGACTGGGATGCCAAACTCCCCATAATTCTCATGGCCTTCCGAGG
>NW_024814015.1:0-2417 GCF_019175285.1 Sceloporus undulatus
ACAAAAAATAAAAGGAGGAAAGGAAGAGACAATACCCGCAAGCATCTCAACACCTATATCTCTAGGAAAAGCTGCTTTACGCTGAGTCCAACCACTGGTCCAGAAAGCATGACTTAAGCTGGTAGTGGCTATCCTAGGTTTTTGAAGGGGGGTGTCCTTTCCTGCAAAATTACAAATTCCAGAATTCCATAGCACTGAGCCATAATACTTAGGCCTGTTACAGACTGCCAAAATAAAGCTGCTTCGGGTCTCTTTGGAGGTATGCTATTTAAATGATGCATGGGTCCCAAGAGTCTGGAGCTCGTGCCAAAGCCACACTCCATTCCTAAGCACTGGAGTGCAGCTTTGGTGCAGCTTCTGGATTCTTAGGAATCATTTAAATAGCATACCTCCAAAGAGACCCGAAGCAGCTTTGTTTTGGCAGTCTGTAACAGACCATAAAGCCTTATTAAACTGCATGATTTCTGCAGTGTAGATTAGCCCCCGTTTTGTTTTGTTTTTTCAAACCACGTCGAAAACTTCTTGGAGAAGTAGAAACTACTCATCCGCTGAAATAACTACACTGGTGTCATATGTCCTCGGGTGCATCTACACTGTAGAAATAATAAAATTTGACACCACTTTTAACTGCCGTGGCTCCATCCTACCAAATCCTGGGGTTCGTAGTCTTTATGAGACATCGCCAGCACTTTTTAGCAGAGAAGGCTAAGGACCTCGTAAAACAACAAATCCACAAATTTCATAGGCTGGAGCTACACTTGGAGTCAAAGTGCATTACAGTTGTCCCTCCTTATCCACGGATTCTTTATCCACAGACTGAAGCATCCAAGGTTTGAAAATATTAAGCTTCAAAAGGCAAAGCTTGATTTTGCCATTTTATACAAGAGACACTGCTTTACTGTATTTCATGGGACTGGCACTTGAGCATCCACACATTTTGTTATCCAAAGGGGTCCTGGAACCAAAGCCCAGCCGATACCAAGGACCCACTGTATTTCTACACTGCTGTAGACTTACCCCAGGTCTGTTTTAACATTATCATCATCATTATATTTTATATTGCTATTATTATATTCCGCTTTCCCCCCAAAACCGGGACTCAAGAGTGGCTATTGGGACTCAGGGCAAAGTGGCAAATCACCTACAGATGATCGCACTTCCATAATGTTTTATCTGAGCATCCATTCTGTTACTGGTTCCAGTTACCTGTTAGCTTCTTTGTTACTGGGGAAGGAAGACCACAGAGCAGAGGAGATGGGTGCATCTGCACTGTAGAAACAATGCAGGTTTAGCACCACTTTAAAACTGCCATGGCTCCACCTTATTGAATCCTGGGATTTGTAGGTTTTTTGCGAGGCATCAGCACCAGCACTCTCTGTCAAAGGTGGCTAAGGATCTTGGCAAACCATAAATCCCAGGATGCCCTAAAATGGAGCCATGGCAGTTTTAAAGTGGTGTCAAACTGCATTGTTTCTGCAGTGTGGATGCACCCCTCGAGTCTTCTCCTGTTTTAAAAGGTCTTGGCCTCATCTGCACTGCAGAAATAACCCAGATTGAGACTGCTTTCAGCTGCCCTGGCTCAATGCTATAGGACTCTGGGGATCTGTAGTTTGGTGAGACATTTAGCCTTCTCTGTCCAGAGAGCTCTGGTGCCCACAGCAAACTACAGTTCCCAGGATTCCATAGCATGGAGCCAGGGCAGTTACAGGGGTTTCAAACCGGGTTATTTCTGCAGTGTGGATGCAGTGGAAGGGGAATTCAAACAACCCCAAGCAAAGGGCCATCCCCTTCTTGCACCTAGCCCTGGGAAACCCTCCTCTGGGGACCCTGCAGCCCTTCACCTGGGAACGTCTGAATGGAGAAGACTCCCGGGTTCCTGCAGCCTCTTTCCTGCTCTTCCCCTTCTTCCAGCAAACACACCAATTCCCTGCTTCTGCTGGAACTCTGATTTCCCCACCTCAGCCAATCACTGGCGTCCTTACGTCCCAGGCTCCCCTCCTTCAGCCAATCAGGGATCAGGATGTTTAAAAACCCAGCTGGGGAAGCCCAGGGGCTTCTGGGAATTGTAGCCTCACGGCCTCCATTTTCTCCTGCTCCAACATCCCTCCCTCCCAGTAGTTTTCATGGGAGACTTTCCAGCAGAGAGTAGGAGTAAGGAGTAAAGGAGAAAGAGGGTTTGACAGGAGTAGGAAGAAAGAGTAGCAAAACATATTGGTTCCTCCTTATTCCTCTCATTATATTGTACATGCAAATATCCAAAAACCAATGTTATTAACTTCCCCAGTGCAATATAATAACATATTCTATGTTTTATTGAGGAGTAAAATAGGAGTAACAGTAAGGGAAAACACCTTACTTCACAGTAGGACAAGGAGTAACCCCAAAACCTCCACTACTCCCTAGGCCTGAACTGCAAT
>NW_024814016.1:0-2416 GCF_019175285.1 Sceloporus undulatus
TAATACCCCAGAGGACAGGCTCAAAATTCAAAATGACCTTAATAGATTAGAAAGCTGGGCCAAATCTAACAAGATGAACATCAACAGGGAGAAATGTAAGATACTGCACTTAGGTAGATAAAAGGAAAATCGTAATATAGGATGGGGGAGACCTGGTTTAAGGAAACTGGCTGTGAAAGGGATGTAGGAGTCCAAGTAGACCACAAGTTGAACATGAGTCAACAGTGTGATGCGGCAGAGGCTGGATTGCCATCTGTCGGGGACGCTTTGATTGTGATTTCCTGCATGGCAGGGGGTTGGACTGGATGGCCCTTGTGGTCTCTTCCAACTCTATGATTCAATGCGATTTTAGGCTGCATCAATAGAAGTATAGTGCCTAGATTAAGGGAAGTAATAGTGTCACTCTATTCTGCTCTGGTCAGGCTCCACCTGTAACAATACTGTGTCCAGTTCTGGGCACAACAGTTCAAAAAGGTTGTTCAAAAACTGGAGCGTGTCCAAAGGAGGGTGTGGAAACCATGCCTTATGAGGAAAGACTTAGGGAGATGGATATATTTAGCCTGGAGAAGAGAAGGTTAAGGGGTGATATGATTGCCCTATTTAAGAATTTGAAGGGGTGTCACATTGAGGAGGGAGCAAACTTGTTTTCTGCTGCTCCAGAGAACAGGACCCGGAGCAACGGATGCAAGCTCCAGCAAAAGAGATTCCACCTCAACATTAGGAGGAACTTCCTGAGAGTAAAAGCTGTTCGACACTGTAACACACTCCTTAAGCCAGGTCTCCCCCATCCTATATCTGTGAATTTCATTTTATCTACCTAAGTGCAGTCTCTTACATTCCAGGTGAGGCCTGATGTGAAAATCGTCCATGGCTCCCTCTGGTGGTGCAGTGGTTAAATGTCAGTCCTGCAGCCACAACCTTATAAGTTTGATCCTGGAGGGCTCCAGAGGTGACTCAGCCTTCCATCCTTTCATGGGTCAGTAAAATGAATACCCAGCTTGCTTCAGGTAACAGGCTTACATGTTGTAAACTGCTTAGGGAGTGCAGTATAGAAATGTGCTTGCTATTGCTATTGCTCATTCCGTCATTTTGTGCAACATGTATTAAGCAATCTTGATTAAATGAATACCCCATTGTTGATTGTTAAAACTAATTCTGAACTGTTACTTCTTCACCTAATGAAGTTAATGAGAACTTCTCTGCTGTACACGCTTTCTGTACCATCACAATGTGAGCTTATAAATATACTCCAGGCGGACGTGGTGGAAACTGAGACCTCAGTTCTCCCAACTCCGTATAGTTGCATCCCAGATGAAAGCCTTTAGATTTACAAAGTCTAGAGAATCACCATTTAGAAAAGAAGGAAGAACTAAATATGAGTTTTGAAAATCCACCTCTGTTTGTAAATAAAATATGAAAATAAACTGATATTCATACAATCAGAAAAAGAAATAAATCTTTGCCAACACTAAATATCCATAAAATACACCAGATATGGTCTATAAATATATAGGCGTACTAACCTCTAAGATACACCAGGATACATTTTGTTTTAAAATGGACATAATTGGAAACAAGTAACAACAAAGGTAAAGTCCTAATTCTAGAAATGAGAGGCTGAAAGGTTTTCACATTTCTGTCCCCCTCTTTCTTACAAGGACAGCTCTGACCAAGTGTCATTATTTGTGCAGGAATGACAGGTGTTGCTTATAGGCATCCTCTATTTCAGCTCATCTTAATTTTGGTGGTTGTTTGTGTTCCTCACAAAGTATTAGATAAGCATTCTTAATGAGTTCTGCTTGTAAATTGCCAGTTTTGTTAACTAGATCATTGTTGGGTGAGTCTGTTGCTCTTCAAGATGCCTTCACGCCACAGAGGCCTCCACAGCATCTCTTTCACCTGGGATAGGGAACATGGCAGGGACGTAGCCAAGGGGGGGGGATTCTGGGGTCCGGACCCCCCCCCTTCAGCAGGAGGAGAGAAAAGGGCGCATGTTGGAGCGCACGTGTGCACGTTCGCAACCCCAAACAAATGCCAGGGCACCACTTGCTCTCCTCTAGGCTTCAGGAGGAGCAGAAGTGGCACCCTCACATTTGTTTGTGGCTGCGCGCATGCATACGTGCGCTCCAACATGCACCCTTTTCTCTCCTCCTGGCCCTGGCCCTGGCTCCTTTCTACAAAGCCAGGAGGAGCGCAACTTTTTGCGGGGCCTCAGGGGGAGGCGCCAAAAAGCCCTGGAAGAGAGGGAGGGAGGGACAAATTTCAGTGTTGCCAATTTGGTGCCTTTCACACGAAAATGGAGATTTTTAAAAGCTTTTGGTGTGATTTTGGTGCTTGGCTCTATTTCAGTGCAGATTTGGTGACTTTTGCACCTTTCAGCTCCAGCCTGAGCGCAAGGCTGGCTACAGAGCAACCA
>NW_024814017.1:0-2416 GCF_019175285.1 Sceloporus undulatus
AATGCAAACGTACTGGAGTACATAAAGAAAAGAAAAAAGTAATGACCACAGAGGATTTACATAAATTCAACTTTGATAATGAGGAAATAAAAATAGTTACAGTTCCCATGTCTTGGAGACTGCAGTTAAGAGCTCCAAAGAAGACTAAGAATGAGAAAGACAGTTATTTTTAAAATTAATTTCATTTCTATGCTTCCTTTCTCCCAGAAAGGGACCAAAAGCATCTCACAGATAAAATATGAAAGAACTAGATAGGAACTTAGAGGATAAAAATATAAACTGTGAACTAAAGCCAGAAGATTTCTATCAGAAGACAGAAAGAAGCTGACTAAAAGAAGATTTGGGAGGTGGAGCTGAAGGATAACATGGATGGCCAAAAGGACAAACAAATAGGTCCTAGAGCAGGGGTAGGCAATCTTTTTGAGCCGGGGGCCGGGTTGCTGTCCCACAGACAACTGGGGGGGGGGGGGTGCGAAGCCAAAAAAATAAATAATTAAATAATGTTTTAAAAAATTAAATATATAAATAAACCAGGACAAAATTTTCAAATGGAAGACACTTTTTTAAAAAAAAATGGAGGACACGCGAAAAAATTTGCTGATTTTAAAATTTTTAAAAATATAAATTCATGTTTCTGAGGCTTCTATAGACAATTTCCCCCCAAAGGCCCCGGCAGCAATCGGCGGCAGGACTGGGCTGGGGCTGGTCCCAAGCCCTCACCGGGCTGCATCCGGCCCGCGGGCCGCAGGTTGCCTACCCCTGTTCAAGTCTGAACTCCCTTTGGACTCCTAGAGGTGGAACAGATGGCCAGGAAAAAGTGGCTCCAACCTGCATTTTCCAGAATCTTCCATAAACCCCATCATTTGCACTGGCTGCTCCGAAAACAGCTTGAATGCACATGGCCAGACTGCACAGCATGGTGTCACTGGGTAATTTTTTTTTTGTTGCCTCCTCACCATCCATGCACAACATTGCACAAACACACTGTAGGTGACTGCCTGCTATCTAGATGCCATCCCATTGGATGTCCACCCCCTTTTGATCAGCCAGACAGCCACTCTTGCAATCCTCCACCAGCAAGTCTGGCTTTCTTGAGTCCATCAGCTTTGATATCTTTGGTGTGTTACAGACCACCATTTAGTACGCGCTCTGTGCATACTAGGGTTAGAAAGGGACGTGCTAGGGTTAGGAAGGGTCTTACCTTCTTAACCGGCCCTGTCCCTAGTACGCGCAGAGTGCGTAGTAAATGGCGGCACCCATCCACATGGACACCGCCATCTTTACCTCTTGGACACACAGCGTCCGGACGTGGCGTAGCGGAAGTGATGCCGCGAGTGCGTGCATCGCGCCTTGCGGCGCCACTTCCAGGTGTCAAGAAGAAGCGCTATTTCGGTGCTTCTTTTTAGCTGCGCTGGGAAGTCTCATGGTCTGGCCGCTGGGGCTTCTCGGCGCAGCTAATGACGGTGGCGGCAGACCGCCCGCTTTTGGGTGGTCTGTAACGCGCCTTTGCCAGCAAAGCTCGGATGCTTGCTATCAAAATGGCATTTTAGTTTGTTCAGCTTCATAGATTCAGCTGATACAACTTCACAACAAATAACACATTATGTTTTCTCAATTCCTGGTGTAATTATTGAGGTAAAACCATGCTGTAAAAAATTGCTAATGAAAATAATATATAACAATAGCTTTAATAATATAAAAGATGATACATAGCATAGTTCAGTCAACACAGTTCATTAAAGTTTCCTATGATTCACCAATCTCTGTGGTTGTTTTTTTTTTTTACATACCTGTTACTATCACAAGGAGGGCAGTATTCACATCAATCACAGCTGAATATAAAAAGACCAGTCAGCATCCAGATTAAGTTCCCATGGTACAGGTTTTTTTTGCAGTAGTTGATGATTTTACAGTACATGATTTTACATTTACCCAGTAATTATAATTCATGAAGTGTCATTTTACCTCCAATACAGCTGCTTTCAACACAGTAGCTGCTTTAACAGAGTAGCTGCTTTCAACACAACAGCTGCTTTCTACACAGCAGCTGCTCTCTACACATGTGTGACTAGTCTGCATAAGTACATTATGGCACCAACCCTGTCACATACACCTGTATTTGTACCGGGTGGTGATACGGTTAGCACAATGATGTCATCATGCCAGGTACTTGTATGTGGGCATATCTGCATGTGGGAGGATCCACCTGGAGACAGATAGAGGAGTGGTGTCTTGGTTTCTAAGGCCATTGGAAATATGTGTTTGACACACCCCCCCCCCCACAGGTTGCGACCCACAGGTTGAGAACCACTGCCTTAGATGATAAAACTGAGGCTGCTGTCCATTGGCCACATCACAAGAAGGCATAACTTACTAGAAAAGAAAATAATACCAGGAAAGGTAAAAGGCAGAAGAA
>NW_024814018.1:0-2416 GCF_019175285.1 Sceloporus undulatus
GAGGAATGATGAGGGAGAAAGGGAGAAGAGGAGGAAGAGGGAGGGAGAAGGAGGCGGAGTAGCCGGCTCTCCTTCTTCTCTTTCGGGTGAAGGAGCCAAAGTGGTCGCTAGTATTAGTACTGTACTGTATTAGTATTATTCCCCCTTTTATTGTTTTTCCCAGCCTCTTGGCACAACTTCCGGTCGGGTCGGCTTCCCAGCATGCCCAGCGGCCGGAAGTGCCGCCATCTTTGTGGGCTCCCTGCCTCTCTCTCTCTCTCTGTGTGCTGGAGTATTGACAATAACAGCCCGGGCTTGGGTCTTCCTCCTTCCCCGTCCTCCTGGACTGAGGATAGCCGGAGACAGGAGGAGGAGGAGGAGGCAAGGAAGGAAGGAAGGAAGGGGGCTCGACTCCCCTCCTCCGCTTCGGAGAAAGAGAGAGAGACCCCGGGTGGCCGCCGAAGGGGCGGAATTGCCCAGGGGCCAGAGGGGAGCAGGGCCAGGAAGGCGAGGAGCGAAGGGAAGCCCTTCCTCCTCCTCCTCCGAGGGGAGCTTCTGCCACCGCCCCCGGGTCCCTTTCTGCGTGTCTGCTACACCAGAAGGATTTGATGCCCTTCAGCCTGCTCACCTCTGTGGTGTTCATGTTTCCCACAGGTTTCTCTTCCCCCAACCCCCCAGCAGCCGCTCAGGAGGTCAAGCCAGCCACTGATGGTAGCAGCAGCAGCAGCAGCTCTTCCTCCTCCTCCTCTTCCTCCTCCAAGAAGAGAAAGCTAAACAGCAGCAGCAGCAACAACAGCGAGAAAGAAGAGGCCGAACCCATCTCCTGTGCATCCCTGCTTTCCAGAAACAGTTCCTCCTCCTCTTCCTCGCCGTCTGTCATTACAGCCACTTCCTGCTCCTCTTCCTCCTCCTCAGGAGCCTCCGCTTCCAACCACCACCTGCAGAAGAAGCTGCGCTTCGAGGACTCCTTGGATTTCATCGGACTCGATGTGAAGATGGCCGAGGAGTCCTCTTCATCGTCCTCCTCGTCCCCCGCCGCCTCGGCTGCTGCCACTGCCTCTTCTCAGCAGCAGCAGCAGCAGCTCAAAAACAAAAGCCTTTTGATTTCCTCGGTCGCCGTGGGGCACCACGCGAACGGCCTGACCAAAGCTGCCTCTTCCACCGTCTCCAGTTTCGCCAACAGTAAACCCGGGTCGGCCAAGAAGTTAGTGATCAAGAACTTTAAAGGTAATGCGCTTTTGCCGTCCCTCTTCAGCGGTGCTTGTCTCTCTGAAGTCCAAAACACACCGCACAAATAACCCAACTTGAGACTTAGCTATCCTGGCTCAATGCTAAAGAATTCTGGGAACTGTAGTTTTGTGAGACATTTAGTCTTCTCTGTCAGAGAGCTCTGGTGCCATAATAAAGTACAGTTTCCCAGGATTCTCTAGCACTGAGCCAGGGCAGTTAAAGCAGTCTCAAACTGGATTATTTCCGCAGTGTGTTTTGGACCTAAGCCAGTGGTTTCCAAACTTTGATCTTCCAAATGTTTTGGGCTTCAGCACCCAGAATTCCTGATTGTTGGTCAAGCTGGAAGTTGAAGTCTGAAACACCTGGAGGACTAAAGTTTGGGAATCACTGCCCTAAGCAATAGGATAGTCTAGATCAGTGGTCCCCAAACTATACTCCTTATGGGATTTTGGACTTCAGTTCCCAGAATCCCAGACTGTTAGCCAACATGGCTGAGGCTTCTGGGAGCTGAAGTCCAAAATTTCCTAAAGGGCATGGTTTGGGGACCACTGGTTTGGTGATTACCAAACTCTAGTCTTCCAGGTGTTTTGGACTTCAATTGCCAGAAGCCTCCGCTCTCTTGGCCAATTGTGTGGAACCCTGGGAGGTGACGTCCAAAACACCTGGAAGGCCAGACTTTGGTTATCGCTGATATAGTGTAGATGTAGTTTAGCTCAGTTGTAAAGCACATGGTTTGAAGGCAAATGGTCCTAAGTTCAGTCATGGGGTTGAAATGCCTGAAACCCTGGAGAGGTGTCATCAGTATGCACTAAGGAAGTGAACTTGAAGTCCTCCAGATATTGGTGAAGTTCGGCTTGCATTAAGCTTGGCAACTATGCAGGCTAGTCCATCTTGAGGGCTAGACGTTCACTGTCTTTGGTGTAGATCATTCAGAGCTATATGGACCTAGAATCTGGTTCATTGTAATGGAGCTTGCTGTATATTATTACCTGGGGAGAGGGACACTTTTTTCTTCTCTTTTGTGTCCTAATTTCAGCAGGCCATTCCCAGGTAACAGATGTGGGTAGCTTGAAAGTGCTAAAAGTTTTCCAAAGACCCAAGTAAAGAGCTTAGTTTTAGTAGAAATATACAGAGTAGATGGACAGTAAAAACACAGAAGAAAATAGATCCTTGTGAAGTTGGTGAGGATGAGGTGGTGCATCTTCAC
>NW_024814019.1:0-2416 GCF_019175285.1 Sceloporus undulatus
TTCATGACTGACGTCCAATTCGTCTGGAATGCAATCTTGCAAAAGAGGCCATTGAGAGGGGAAGACAGCTTAAATAGCTTAGGTCTGACCCCTGTTGGCAGGTTGGGCCCATAAGGCCCCACTTTTTATTATAACCCTGGTCTCAATTCATGGGCGTTCTCAATTATTACACCCAAAACTATAGTGGCAAGCCACTGTTTGGGTGTCCATTGTAACTGTTAGCTATTCAGCCAGCAGCCACACCAAACAATGGATATCTGTTCTGCTAGTGATCAGGGCACAGCAGTATGTTGTTTCCAGCTGCACTCTGCCAGTAAGCTCTATCAGCACCAGTAGTGTGACAATCAGAAGCAGCACTTCTGTCACAGTTCTTCATCCTACTGCAGATCACTGGCTGGAAACATCATCTTGCTGCCTCCCAACAACCATCAGAACAGATGTACATCTTTTATTGTGACTGCTGGTTGTTAGGGTGGGTTTGGGGGGACAGAATATGTAGTTATAAATCCCAATTGCTTTACTGAAACCAGAAACTGAATTGTGTAGAGAAGGAAAATACTGGTATCATTGCATCTCTTCTCCACAGATTCTTCCAAACAGAATTTGCAAGAGAGAACTTGATACAATGGTGTTATTATGATGGCAAGCTTAAACAACACACTAGTTAGGATGTTAGAAACTCTTAACTACAACCATATTCAATGGCATTGTGTTCCATAAGAACTAAATTACATCTTAGACAATAAACTAGAGAATGATGCTACCAATTCAGTGGTTTTATGAAAACATTGTTCTGCTTCAGACTCCTTGCTGGGTTCTTCCAGTGGATCCAAGGGCCTCTGTTGGCTCTTTATTTTGGCGTCTGACAGGCCAAAATAAAGCTGCTTCAGGTCACTTTGGAGGTATGCTCTTTAAATGATGCATGCATTCTAAGGACTGGAGTACAGCTTTGGTGCAGCTTCTGGCCTCTTAAGATGCATGTGTCATTTAAACAGCATACCTCCAACGTTACCCAAAGCAGCTTTATTTTGGCCTGTCTGTTTGGCCCTATAGTTTCCAGATATGATGCCAGTTGCACAACTATCAATAGATGGCGAACTGATCTGAAACAGAAGCAAGTACAGTATCATTGAGAACTATTTCAAATCTGCAGGATGAGATAATGTAACAGCCCATCTACAAATGTCCAATGAACTCTAATTTGGCATGGTGCTGTAGGTAGAAAAGTCACATCATAATGCAGCAGAAAAATAACTTAATGTACACCATCACATAAGTTGGAAAAATTTGCACAGACATTAACAGTACATGCAGGTCAGAAAGATGAAATACTTCTTTCAGAGGGACATGGAATTTGCATCCCAAATTATACAGTTGCTGAGAGACAGCACAAGAACAATGATACAACACATTTCAAAGATCTAATAAATTAGATTTACCTTGGCTTTACTGGAAAAAAAATAGTATATTCAGCAGTTTCAACTATAGCAGACTCGTCTAATTAAATTAAGTGCCTTACTGCCTGGGCCAGCAACACTTCAGAAGACTGATGCAATTGAAAGTTTCAGACATTGCTAATCTGGCTCTCATCCCAAAGAGACCATAATACAGATTGTGGAGAATAACTATAGACTTGTAATAAATCAAGAGCTGAAATTAGTCTTGAGGCATATTATTTAAATTTCTTGCCCATCTATCTCAAATACCCTAGAGAGCTTTCATCAGAACCATTTTTATTGTATAAATACAACATGAGTGTTGTGTAGTAGGTAGAATGTTTACTATGAGTAGTGTGGAACCTAGTCTCAATACAGATGGGCACTTTGTGGTATGGCGGCAGTGACAGCGATACTAGGGTTAGAGACCACACACCAACCACATGGTCCCTAACCCTAGTACAGAGTGGCAGCGTACTAATAGCGGTGTCCTGTGTACACGGGCGCTGCCATTGCAATGTAAGTGCACCAGTGGCACACTCTCAACATCACTCCAATGCCGTAAAAAGAACCCGGAAATACTGGGTTCTTTTTACTCCGGAGGAAAGCCGCATGGTTTGGCAGTTGCTGCTTCCCTCCGGAGGGAAATAGGTCACTGGCAGGCCGCCCCTTTATGGCGAACTGTACTAAACCCTACTGTTGTGATTGCATAGCCTGTAGGACCATGCATGTAAACAATGAGTTTCTAAACTGTTCACAGTACTTCAATGACATAGCCTTCATGGGTAAGTAAAATAGCCAAAACAACAGCAGCTAGGCCATTCTGAACTGTGTCACTGTGACACAGTATTCCAGATATAACACAGATTATCTCTTAGAAGTGTATAAGCTGGACTAAACTGCTTGGCTCCCCACTTTCCTTCCCATTCCCAAAGCATGGGGAAGGGAGCAGGTTTCTTACTCTGTTGTCTTTTCCCCCC
>NW_024814020.1:0-2416 GCF_019175285.1 Sceloporus undulatus
TGTGTGTGTAATATTTAATAATATTACAATAAAATAATGTAACATACAATCATAGAGCTGGAGGAGACCTCAAGGGCCACCCAGTCCAACCCCATTCTGCCATGCAGGAAATCTCAATCAAAGCATCCCTGACAGATGGCCATCCAGCCTCTGTTTCAAGACCTCTAAGGAAGGAGACTCCACCTAAATCTCCGAGGAAGGAGTGTGTTCTACTGTCAAACAGCCCTTTCTGTCAGGAAGACCCTCCTAATGTTGAGGTGGAATCTCTTTTCCTGTAGCTTGCATCCATTGCTCCATTGGGTCCTGTTCTCTGGAGCAGCAGAAAACAAGCTTGATCCCTCCTCAATATGACATCCTTTCAAATATTTAAACAGGGCAATCAGCTCACCTCTTAACCTTCTCTTCTCCAGGCTAAAAATCTCCAGCTGCCTGAGTCTCTCCTCATAGGATATGGTTTCCAGATCCTTCACCATTTTAGTCACCTGCCTTTAGACATGCTCCAGTTTTTCAACGTCTTTTGTAAATTGTGGTGTCCAGAACTGGACACAATATTCAGAAGGGCGTGTAAATGGCTTTCACACTATCTGTATTTAGGCTTATGTAAAATCTCACTTTAATTTGCATTTGTACAGAACTCAATGAAAGCAAAATCCCATATGGGTTTAGAGCCTCAGACAAGAACCCAGTTTTACATTTGATGGGTAGGTAAATAAATATTTCCATATCTGACTCCCATATCTGTCTGTACAGTCTATAAAACTGTAGGCGAAATAAATACTATTCTACAAAGGGTCATAAGGAATACGTTCTTATCTCTTATTTCCTATCACTCATCTAATTTGTGTATTTCCTCTCTATCCTCTAAAGTGTTTCTTTAATCCTGTTTCCCAATTTGTTTTTTCTTGTAGGCCTTGTATTTTTCTCATGGATTCATTGGTAGACTATACAAATCAGTATCACCTTTCATTACAACATTCAGGGAGTGAGCATTTAACATATAATTTAGAATTGTTTATACCTAAAACAGAGTTCTTATAAAAACATTATTCTGGGACTCACTCTTGTATTGCAGATACTTGGAAGTGGAATCAGAAATGAAAAAAGGTAGCAAACGAAGTTTTTTCCAAACAGTAATGAAAGATTTCAGTGTAAAAGTGCCAAAGGCAAGACAGTTCCTGGGATTGCGGAATACAGTATATTTTCTTCAGTATGTGGCAAGCTTTCTGGAGGTGAGTTTACTGGGTTTGTTGAAGATTTACATTGCATTTGGCTTCAGAATATCAAGCAAATTCCCAGAGCTTTTTCCCTCTCTTACGCAATTGTTTGTTGGATATGGCATTTGATTTTTTATTATTTAAAACATTAAATGGTATAACAATAATATAATATTGTAATATAATATATATTAATATAATGTAATGATATTATTATTATTTACGAATATCCTGTCTTTCTCCAATATAAGGACTGAAGGCAGCAAACAGCAAATTTTAAAAAATACCATTTAAAAACAACAAAATCTGTGAATGCTCAAGTCCCATTAAATATAATGGCACAACAAAATGGTGTCCCTTATATAAAATGGAAAATCAAGGTTTGTTATTTGGAATTTATACTTTTTGGGGAATATTTGCAAGCCGTGGATGGTCAAATCCATGGATAAAAAAATCCATGGATAAGGAGAGCCAACTGTAGTTAAAACTAAATGGGGACTGGGAAAAAGTAGCATTTCCTGTCTTTTTTAATCCCTGCTTTTTTAGTAGATGTGACAATATTATTATTTAGACATTGTATATAGGTATTATTGTTATAAATCTATGCCTTTTATCCCCACTAGACACTCATTGTGAATTTTGAAGTACCAATGAATTTAACTGACTGTTTCTGCCAGTCACAAAGACAATCCTTGACCTACAGAAACAGCATCCATCTTTCAGGCAAGGAGCATCAGACTGAAGTCACAGTGTGCTAGTCTCAATCCTTCAGGTAAAGAGCACGAGCCAGAAGTCATAATAGTCCCATCTCAGTCTTTCTGGCAATGAACCTCAGGGTGAGATCACAACAGTCCTGTCCCAATCCTTCAGGTAAAGAGCAGCAGACTAAGGTCACAATGGGACAGTCTCAATCTCTCAGGCAAGGGGCATCAGCCTGAAGTTGTAATGTCAGATCTAGAGTCAGTCCTGTGCTGAAAAAATAAAACTCATTTGAAATAAAAGAAGCTTTATTGATGAATCCAGGCAGAAACATCCATTATCACCTTTTTGCAAAGTCTGAAGTCCAAAGGAACTTGCTAAATCCCTCCCTGAGCCAGCCCCCAATTCCCAAGCTAAAACAGCACAAGCGGAGGTTGCATAGATACCAAGGTTGTCTCTACTTCCCTTCCCTTCTCCCAGACAGCCTCCCCTTGAAGAGCGGT
>NW_024814021.1:0-2416 GCF_019175285.1 Sceloporus undulatus
GCCAAGTACAGTTTGGAGGTCACCATTGAGAGAGAAAGAGTATGAATATATATATATTCTAGCCTGCTTGTTTTTATCCAAAAGATAAATGCAGAACTGAGGTGAGTCCTGGCACCACAATGACTGGCATGAAGGAGGACCCTAACTAAGTAACTACAGTACACAGACCCCCAGAGAGTCTTTGCAAGCTCCAGTAAGAAATCAGTTAAGTCTTGCAGAATTATAGCAAGTTGCTGTTCTCCTACCTGAGCTGCAGATTTACACACAGCCCCTTCCCCATGGTCAGAACTGAACCTCTCTCCTCCAAATGGGGGATTTGCACCCTCCTTTCTGGCCAGGAGATGTCCCATGAAAACTAGAGACCCAGGTCTGGCCTCTGACATATAGCAGCCATAGACTAAGCCCAAGACATTTTGCTGCCCAGGGATGGCTGGCGGCTTCTGAGGCAGCAGCACAGTGAATCTGATCTGGGTTTTAGTTCTAACTTTGGAGGAACTTTTCTAGAAGCTGAACCTATTTAGAGAGGGCAAATAGGGTTCCGCACCTTAGCTAGCATATTCCAAGCTGGGAATGAAACCTAGAGTGGTGTTACCTGTTGCTTGACATGGAAGCTACCCGCTACCCCTGTATGCCTCCTGAGGTCAAGCAGTAAAAGGCCCTTTAACCCAACTCCAAGAACCTATTCAGTTCAAGGCAGTTTGGCTATTAGCTCTACTCAGCACTAAGGACTAAGCATTCAGTGGGGATTTGAGTGTTGGACTAGGATTCTGGGAGATCAGGGTTCAAATCCTGGGTCAGCCATGGAAACTCACAAGACAACCCTGGGCAAGTCACACTCTGTCCCAAGCCATAGAAGAATACAATAGAAAACCTCCTCTGAATAAATCTTCAGTACAAGAAAACTTCAGCACAAGGCTGCTGTAAGTTGGAGTCAGTTTGTAAGCACTTAACAACAATAAAACAGTTACATAGGATTGTGGCCTAACAGATGAAGTCAATAAATACCTGTGTGTCTCAGATGAAAGAAGAAACTGGAATCCTGAATACAGTTTGGATCTAATAGCTCTTCGGATGAATATTCTGAGATGTTTGTCTTCCACCGACGGACACTATATGCTTTCCTTTCATGCAAGGTGAGAGGTCCTTTTATGTCCTAGAGTCCAAAGGAGGGTTACCTAAGACATCTCTCCTTCCATAGCCAAAGCATTGCTTTTATTGCCAAGCCCTGACAAACAAGTGGAGCAAATCCAATAAAAACACTCCACTTCTTAGTATTTGGGTGAAATCAGGTAATAAATCTCACATTGGCCAGTCATAGGCCTGTTGATGACTAAGGTCACTCCAGGAGAGGTTGGTTGTAACTTTTCTATTACATATTATGAGAGAGAAGCTAGGGGCAAGAAGTATGATTTTAGGTGGCAGAGGGAGTGCAATGCTCCCTTAATGTCTGATCTATTTATCACAGCTTTCTTCTTTTGGGGTTTTTTCCAAGCTTTTGTCTCCCTCTTTGCTATGTATGTGGTGCTGTATTAAGGGTTGGTACCCAGAAATCCAAGATTGTTTTTGGTATAGACAAGGTATGGGCAACATCAGTAGCTCTGAAGGCTGTAATTCTGAAGTTGCAAAGAGTATTCAAAGACAGGGAGTGGAATGGAAGTGGCCAGGAATCCGGTTATATTTTTTCATATATTAAACAGTCTTGTGTGATCTGTTATTTAAAGAGTGGATTGCCTCTCCTGGATGGCTACAGATGAAGTAGATCTTCTTTCCCAAACCTTAATCATGATTATGATTAGTTGTATTAACTTTATGTATACCTTGCCTTTCCCCCAGATCTAGAATTCAAGGTGGCTTAAACGGGTTGCTTGGTAGCTCCAAAACACCTACGTGAAAGAAAGAAAGCATGTCTACATGGGCCAAATAATGAAGTCTAAAGAATGTTGTGGAAGTTTTCTTTTTCCTCGGGAAAGAAACGGTGGTCTAGGAAAGGTGAGAGTTGGTACCTCATTTTAAGAAGGATATAGACAAGTTGGAACAGGTTAAAAAAAAGCAACAAGGATGGTAAGAGGTATGGAGAACCAAACATATGAGGAAAGTTGAAGGCTTTCACGGCCAGCATTCATAGTTTTTTTGTGGCTTTTTCGGGCTCTGTGGCCATGTTCTAGAATACAGGGGTACCCCGGGTTACGAATTTAATTCGTTCCGCCGCCGCTTTCGTAACCCGAAAATCTTCGCAAGCCGAAAAACCCCATAGGCGCTAATAGCGAAAGCCGCGATTTCGTGCGAAAAAGCGCCGAAAAGCACCAAAAAATTTTTCGTAACCCGAAATAACCTTCGTAACCCGGAACAGTTTTTTTGAATGGATTTTTTTCGTAACCCGGAAATTTCGTAAGGCGGCGCATTCGTATCCCGGGGT
>NW_024814022.1:0-1810 GCF_019175285.1 Sceloporus undulatus
TATTTCATTATTTGAGGTTTATGTTTACTGCCATCCCTTCATAATAGCGGGGAATCTGTTCTGTGGAACTTCAGGTCCTGTTGTTTCTTATGGTTGCAAGACATACGCGTGGCCACTGGTGCAGCTGTGTGCACGCTCATTCATTAAAAGCAATGGGGCTTACAGTCCATGGAAGCTCAATTCCACAGATAATAAGAGCCAACTATGTTTTTGTATCTATTTTCTGATAATACCATTAAAGGGAGGTGGAGGAGGGAAATACAGTTGAACATGATGATGTTTAAGCAGCCAGCTCACTTGCACAGGCAGGAAAGTTGCTCCATATAATCATTTTGCACAGGTTTAAAGATTATTCTGTTCCTGTATTGCAACAGCGACTGCTGAAGGGTTGTTTTGTGTTAGGAGGATAATAGGTAAGCCCCCACATTCAGTCTTCAGTGATATCATCTATGCACAGATTAACACTATTGTTGTTGTTAACTGCCCTCGAGTTGACCTCAACTCATGGCAAACCCATGAATGAGATGTCCCAAGTGAGAAAGGGTGCTTTCCTGCTCACCCAGGAGCTGCACTGGACCCTAAATGGGCTACAGCGCCCCCTTTCTCGGTGGCTGCTGGTGGGGGGGCAGGCATCTTGAGGCCTGAAGGCTTTTGAGGGGATGGTTGTCTCAGCAGCAGTCTGGACAGGCGGGTGTCGAGGGCAAGACAGTTGCCCCTTTAACACTGGGTGACACCAACCTCAGCATTGTCTCGGCTTCCAATTTTCTGACTGCAGTCTCCATTCTGGTCAATGTTTGATCAAAAGTATGGGAACTCATGACTATTTCAATTTTCTGTAGAATGAATTCTTTTAGATGTTCTCTGTTCATTATTTTGTTTTCTTAGGGCCCATTCAAACTACAAAATAGCCCAGTGTGGAAACCAGGTTATTTCCATGGTGTTCATAATAGCACCAAGTGCACTCATTGCATTTGGGGGAGGGAGGCTGCCTGAAAACCACTTACCCTGATATATTTGATACCATTTCCCTTGGCTTAGCATCGGAAGGCATATTTATACATTTATACATTTTTTGTTTTCAGGTTAGAACTATTTGCAGCAACAGAAGCAGAATGTCGTCACCAACAGTGAAAACGGAAGTGGAATGACAAAGATGTACATCACTTGATTGACATTAAAAAAACCAGCAAGAACAATCAAATGCATTCAAAATGGAGGCTCCATTTCAAATTGAGATGATGGCAGTGTGAATGGCAATAGGGTTGAAATGCCACGGAGAGATTCGATCTTGGTAAATGTAGTGGGAACTTTTTTCCACCATCATCCAGCCTCAGAGGGGGAGAGAGGCAGGCCAGCTCCATCAGGCGTAACCCAAAGTAAGAAGAGCTCTTTCTTCTTCGTGGTCTCTGCGAATCACAATTGCCAAGACCATGGCCCCAGGGGGAGAGAAGAATGATCAACTCAATCCCTTCCACACCACCATTCCCTTCTCCTTTTGTTTCCTGTCTTTTTAGATTGTAAGCCTGATGGCAGGGAACTGTCTAAAAAACTTTTGTAAGCCACTCTGAGAGCCTTTGTTGCTGAATGGAGTATGAATACTACAAACAAACAAACAAACAAACTTTTGTTTGTTATCGCATCACCACAAAGATTCTGTTTCTCCGTCCGTACTGAGTTCTGTCGGCATCCTCTTGTTCTGAGTACAGGTTATGCATCAGGATAATCAAATGTAATAGTACTCCCATTACTACTTTGTGAGCATTCATAGTTTTTCATGGTCTATGCAGTAAAAAGCTTTTCTGTGATCAAT
>NW_024814022.1:1910-2415 GCF_019175285.1 Sceloporus undulatus
TGGCGGGTTACACACCGCCATTTAGTACGTATTCTATACATACTAGGGTTAGGAAGGGGCGGTGCTTCCGCACCCCCCTAACCCTAGTATGTATAGAATACATACAAGATGGCAGCGCCTTGTTCATACGGGCGCCGCCATCTTTATGTATCGGATGCTGTGCGTCCAGACGTTGCGCGGCATCTATGACGTCGCGAGTCCGCCCCAGGCGCCTCGCGACGTCATAGAGGCACCGCAAGAAGAAGCTCCAAAATGGAGCTTCTTTTTTGCTCCGCGCGGGAGCCGCGCGGTGTGGCTGCTGCGGCTCCCTCACGGAGCAAATGGCGCTGGCGGGAGACCGCCTCAAAGTGGCGGTCTATAACCTGCCATAGTTTTTCATGGTCTATGCAGTAAAAAGCTTTTCTGTGATCAATGAAGAACATGCAAGTTTTCTTTTGTAACTAACTAGTGCACTCCATTATCATATGTTTGCAATGTGCCTCCTTTTTTCAGATGCCCCTTGCAC
>NW_024814023.1:0-2415 GCF_019175285.1 Sceloporus undulatus
GTTTTTTGTGGGTTTTGGGAGCTATGTGGCCATGTTCTAGAATAATTTATTCCTGATATTTCACCTGCATCTGTGGCTGGCATCTTCAGAGAATGCATTCTCTGAAGATGCCAGCCACAGATGCAGGTGAAACATCAGGAATAAATTATTCTAGAACATGGCCACATAGCCCAAAATCCCCACAAAAAACATATCTTTCTTTGTTTCTAAATATTCATTGTAACAATGCTTAAGACATTTAAAGATTTTGCCCATTTGCTTTAATTACACAGGCCTGCAGAACTGAGAGTCATACAACTTTTTTAAAAATGTATTCTGGCTTTATAGGCATTTGGCGTTATAAAAAACAAAAAAGACCTCAGATTTGCTCCATCACATACATTTTTTCACAACCTGCTTTGAGTAATACACGACTGAATGAAATGAATGAAGCTGCAAAAAATTATTTTGCAAGGAGTAAGAAAGAGGTTAAACTCTTCTAATAGACTTTCAAAACACTTTAATTTGTGGGTGTGAAACAGAATCTGTTCAAAAGCATTAAGAGAAATCACACTGGAACATCGGCATCCACAGTTAATCAAAGATGAGTAGCAACTGAATTGATAGAAATATTGAATTTGTGAAAGAACTGTGTGTGGTATGGCATTTTTATTTTGTTTTTCAAATTCAGCACCCAAAAATACATTGAAAACAGCTACAATGTGAAGTCGAAGGCTTTCATGGCCGGCATCCATAGCTTTTTGTGGGTTTTTCGGTCTATGTGGCCATGTTCAGGAATAAACTGTTCTAGAACATGGCCAAATAACCCCAACCCCTCCCCCCCCCCAAAAAAAACAACAACAGCTACAATGATGGAAAAAAAGTTTTTCATCACAAGCCTGTGTTACCCTTTTTTATTCAGACACTAGAATGTCTCCTTCCTTGAAGTTGGTATGAATGGCGCTAAGTATATTGTCTAGATTTGATGCACTCCATTTGGGTGTCTAGATACACTGTAAGGCAGTTTGCTTGCTATCCAATAAGGAAATAATGGCTGAACTTTTATTTTTCAACTACTCTTTTGCTAGCACCAAGATCACCAACCAAAGAACCTCCATCTCCTACCACTAAAGAGCCTCCAAAGCCATCTACTAAGAAGCCAGAAATTGTCACACTTGGTAAATAATTTTTGTATGTTGGAGAAAGAAAGGGCTGGAGTGAGGCATATAGGACCTTTGAAAGCACAGGCCAAAAGAGGATGGTCTAGGCTGTGGCAAGCATCTCCAGACACTTGGTCACATTTGCAAGTCACACTTATTTCTTTAGCTATGAATTTTCCTGTAGATTAGTAAGCAAACTAAACTTTTCCCAATTTCTGATCTGTTTCTTTCCTACCCCTTTTGTTAGTTCCTGTTTCAGGGCAAAGATTTAAGGAAACAAATAAGGAATAAATCATGGTTTTGTTTTATTTATTTTTTTATTTTAAATAAATCATAGTACTTATTTCAGATATAACAATAGGCCACAGTTATAACAATTCTGGGTTAATAAGTCAACTGCAATCAACAGACCCAAGACACACCGGCCAAAAGTGGCATGCCGGCACCAAAACTAGGCTTCCAGAGCACGCGGCAGCTGCACGCTCTGGAACCCTAGTTCTTTCAGGTAGCAGCATCATGGTGGCATCCTGTCCACATGGGCACTGCCATGATGACGCCACCACCATGCAGTATCTGCACGTCGCTGCGCGTTGCATACGTGACAAGTGCGCCAATGGTGCACTTGTGACATATGCAGTGTGCCACAAAAAGAACCCAGAAGAACCTGGTTCTTTTTACTGTGGAGGGACGCCATGTAGATTGGCGGCCGCAGCATCCTCCCACAGTTAAAAAGGGCAACTCCAGCCTGCCATTCCGGAGCAGTCTGTACTGCCCCAATAGTTTCTATTTGAGGTTTGCAACTGGTTAACAAGCAATGGTTTCTTTGATGGGATAGGTTCTGATACAACAAGCTAGAATTCGACAAACCACAATCTGGCTGGGTGTGAGCCGCCCCCTGTACTGGGAGAAAGGCAGGATGATGATGATGATGATGATGATGATGAGCAAGCCTAGGCAATGTGGGCCAAACATACCTTTTGGCCACCTTTTTAATGTGTGGAAAAATACAATTTCTGAACAAGTGTAGACTTCTGGGCTTTGGCAAGTTGATGGGCTGGACAAGAAGTCCTTACTGCCTGCACTCTTAGAAGTGGGAGGTGTATATTTTGAAAGCGTCTTCATTTCACTTCTTGAGTTTATCAGAGAATGAGGATGTAGAGAACATAGGAAGCTGCCATCTAGGGATCAAAGTACAGATCAGTTCAGCAGTGTTGTCTACACATTAACTGCCATTAGCAGTTCCAGGTGTGTTGAGGCTACAACTCCTCTGAACAAG
>NW_024814024.1:0-1526 GCF_019175285.1 Sceloporus undulatus
TGACGTACTTGATGTTAGAGTCAGACTGGGAGGTTTTGGGAGTCCCTGTTCCTCCAAAAGTAACTTTCCCAAGAGCAGTCTAGGTCTCCCTTCCAAAGACCAGCAGTGGATGGAGAAGGAGGCCTTGGGGAAGCAGAGGAGAGCTTGGCTTGACCCCCAAGGATTCTCCCTTGAAGGTTTCCATCTCTCTAGGAAACGGAGGAGCCTGGGAGGGAGATTGAGGACTAGGGCATGCTGAGAAAAGCTTCAGGGGGAGCTTATGGAAGCAAATGTGGGACTTTGCTTTCTCCCCCCAATTACTTTCCTGCTCTCTTTTGACAGGCATGAAGACAACACAAGGTAGGCTCAATGGTGGAAAAGACTGCAAAAGCCATCTTCCCTGTACGTTCCATGCTCATCTCCATGGCACCTTAGGAGTAAGCATGTCTTCACTGAGGGCAGCACAGTCAAAAGACAAAATCCAAAATGGGGAGTGGTCTTTGAGATCCTGATGGTCCTCTGAGAGGAAAATGCCAGACCGTGAAAGACCTGGCTAGCTTTTGGGAAAGTGCCCTCAAGGTTTAGTCCAAACTGCCCCTGGCAGACTGTTCCTTCCCTGAGCCTTGCTCTCCTGGAGACTCAGAGGGGATTCTGGGGGGCCCTGGCACCTCGTCTTCTTAGGGACCCTGAGCCTCAAGTTCAGCTGACAAACGGCGATTCACCAATGAGGAGCCTGTTCCCTGCTCTGTCCTGGCACATGCCTTAGGAAACCTCTTCCATGGGAATTTGGGAGCTCCTAATTTTAGTGGAAATGGGAACCTCTGGAACTCTCCTATTCTTCCCAGGAAACAAGGTATAGTTGTGAATCTCTTCCAATGAAAAGAAAGCTTGTTGTTGTTGTTGTAATAACAGGGCTCCAGTCAATGGAGATCTTCTTCAAGCAGTGAAGGGAGATTTAGGCAAATGCAGAGTGACATCACTGCTATGGAAGGTTCTCTTGACCAATCAGAGAGCAAGATGAAGGTTCTTCTGGAAGCTTCCATGAGAAGGAGATATAAGGCCTGAGAGACCAAGAGACAGTTGGGGGAATTGTGTCGGTTGGAGATCCAGAGAGAGAGTTAAAGAGCGAATCTTGGAAGTTAGTCTCAGAATTGGACGTTTAGGTCTATTTATTATTTTAATAGCTTGTGTGAATTGAATATTATATACTTACAAATATTGTACCTGCAAGACTCTTAATATCTTGCATGGCTTATATTTCAGTTAAATTTTGTTATTTATAATGAATATCTCCTTGGCGTATTCTCCTACTCGACGCTCCTTTTACACGTGTCTTGGATCGTTTGATGCTTGGAAGATCAGTAAAGAAGTAGAAATAAGGTTCCTTAACTGGTCCCAGTGAAGGTTAAAGGAAACCCTTTTATCATTCACTGGATAATGGCAGCGTGATTTAAGAAAGTTAAGGGTCTGCTTGGCTAAGAGCCATAATGTCTAAATGTCTAATTAACAACTTGTAAGACACTCTGATAACCTTTAACCTGATGATG
>NW_024814024.1:1536-2415 GCF_019175285.1 Sceloporus undulatus
ATGATGATGATGATGATGATGATGATGATGATGATGATGATGATGATGATAATGACAGGGCCGCAGTTTGGCTGCTTGGACCACCGGAGATCATCACAGTGAGTCAGTTGGAAAAGTCCATCTCACTCTAGAAAATAAAGGTACTTGAGGAGTTTGCACTCTATGTCTTTCTGTAATAATAGCTACAAAACTGATAATAGCATTTGGGACATTTAGTCTGTTAAAAACAAATATGGCAGATTTAAATGCTGCTTTAAAACCTCTTTCCATCTGCCAGCTTTGCTCTGGTTTTGGGGGGAAATGAGAAAGTGTTGGGAGGGAGGGAGTGCCAACAGAATTAGGAGATGCATTGCAGGCTATGGACAGTTTGCAGCCAAGTAAGGTCCAAAATACATTGCAGCAATAGTCCATTTTGAGAGCGCTTTAACTGCCCTGGCCCAGTGCTAGGGAGTCCTGGGAAATGGGGTTTATTTTGGCACCAAAGCTCTCTGACAGAGAAGCCTCAATGTCTCACAAAACTACATTTCCCAGAATTCCCTAGCACTGAGCCAGGGCAGTTTAAGCGGTCTCAGATTGAATTATTGCTGCAGTTTGTTTTGGACTTAGGTGACCCTTGGCAAGCCACACTCTCTCAGCCTCAGAGGATGGCAATGGCAACCCCTCTGAAGACACCTGCCAAGAAAACCCCATGGTTGCCATAAGTTGGAACTGAATTGATGACACACATGAAGAACAGAAAAAAGTCTGCAATTATTTCTCAGGTTGTACATGGGAATGGGAGGCAGTGTGGTGCAGTGGTTTGAGTGTTGGGTTACCACTCTGGAGGCCAGGGTCCAGTGCCCCACTCCTCCATGAAACCAGCTGGGTCCCTTGGGCAAG
>NW_024814025.1:0-2415 GCF_019175285.1 Sceloporus undulatus
AACACTATAGAGTGGCGGCCGTTGCACCCGCCATGCTGCTGGAAGAGCAATGGATACTTTTCAATGTGTGCAACCTGGGGTTATGAATATGATTTCTGCAGAGATGAGAGCCACCATATGTGTGTTAGTTTCCTGTCCTTCCTGGCTTATTAAAAAAGCTAGAGGAGAACTAGCTGAATGAGTATATGAAGCTTAATGCCTCACTAAAACAAAGCAGAATTCCAGCTTGCCAAAAGAAGGCTGTTATAAAACCATTTCTTTTCTTTTCTTTTTTTTAAAAAAAGACCACCCTAGACCTCACAATTCTGGATAAGTATTGGCTAGTCTTTACCATTACATTTTTAGGCAAGGTTCTAGAGCATGTTGTGGCCTCCCAGCTCCAGGAATTTAAGGGTGAGATCTATTTCAATCTGGTTTAAGGCTTGGTTATGGGACAGAGACAGCTTTGGTCACCTTGATGGACAATCTACAGAACATTGGGAACTAGACAAGAGGAGTGTGTGACTGTTGGTTCTGCTAGACCTCTTGGCAGCTTAACTCTATGTTTTTTAATTTGTTGTAAGCAACTTTCAGGAACAAGGTGGGATAGAGGAAAAAAATAATCATCACCATCATCGCCCTCCTCCTCCTCCGTTCTGTTCACCCACTATTATCAGAGACAAAAGTGACAACCCATCCTTTCCCAGCTGCCTCCCAAGATAGAAGGATATATGGAAAGGTGCTTGAAAATCTCTGTTTCTAGTTTCTATTAGCTCTGGTCTGAGTAAATAACAGAATTTTATCACATTCCCCTTACTGTTCTATATGAGAAGGTGAGTAGCATGAACATGATGTCCTCTACTCAGGGAGCTTCATCAAGGGGAAAGACTGCCACTTGGTCTCAACTAGCCTATGAAAAATGAGAAGTATAGGCGGGGTACATACCTCCGCTTTGCGGCGCTCTCCCGCCGCCGCCAGTAGGTCCGCGGGTGAGCCGGAGCCGGAGCCTTCACACGGCCCGACTCCCGCGCGGACCGAAAAAGAAGCTCCAAAATGGAGCTTCTTTTTCCGTCGCGTTTGCGACGTAGCGAGGCGCCAGGGGCGCACTCGCTATGTCACAAGCGAAGCGACGCGTACGGACGCTCAGCGTCCGATACGCAAAGATGGCGCCGGCCCTGTAGAAGGGCCGGCGCCATCTTGTACGGACGGAGTCCGTACTAGGCCCAGGGTTGTCTATAAGAGACGCCCCTTTTTAAAAATGGGACGTCCTCCGGACGTCCCAAATGGCGATGCAGAAAGCACCACAGTTAACCCCAATATACATATGGACCACAAAGCCCTTAAACTCTTCATGCATAAGCTGGCTTTAAACCTTAAAACCCCTCTACCAGCTTTGCTGCTGCAGTTGAGTTAGGATAAAATAACAGCAAGTCCATGGGATCTTTTGAGACCTCAGAGCCAGATATTACAAGTGACTGTTCTGCTGCTTCCAACCTGCTTTATACTACTGTTCACTGGTTTCAAAGCCTAACTTGCTACACAATCCAGGATCCAGGTGTCAAGTGTCAAATATGTTAAATAGGCATGCTATGCAAGTAAATACTCTAAGCTGCTTTTTTGCCATGACTATTATTTTGCTTTTTAAAGAATTCTCAAGCAATACGGAAAGAATGCTTTATAACTTTCTAGGACTGTTAGCATATATGCCAGAATCTATCAAAAACAGGAACTGAAGGAGCCATATTGAAACGTTGGCATTAAATATTAAAGGAACTGAAAACTTTCCTGGTGTGATAGGATGCTTGCTGTATATTGAAAATGCAGGATATTAGCTCTGTTTCTTGACATACAGGATGTGGTAATGGCCTTGATAATCATTTGTGGTTTGGCAGCTGGGATGTTACAAATATATCGGGAAGATGGAGTCTATTACAGGATTTCTATCATGTAAGATGACAAGTTCATGTTTAAAGTAATCGCTTTGGCTCCTTGGCATCTACTCCCCCGCCCCATCAATGACATTGTAAAATGGTTTTGTAATCTCAGGTAGCTGATTGTTGGCTGTGAAATCACAGCTTCAGTGAATGCTGCTGCTATCTTTCCCCTCCTCTTTTTAACATCTTGCTCACATAAAGTGATGTGCGATATTTTGCTTGTCAGGAATATCATACAAACCTCTTTTTCATGTGGATTCCCAAAGTAAGGGAATAAAATGGGGCTGTGATTTTATGTTGAAGTTTACAGATAAAAACTAATAATAAAACTACTTGAGTCCATCAAAATAAAATTCAGAAATATATAGAGGTCAGTGACACTGAGAGTAATACTTGAATGGGAATTAGCAGGAAATGTTTTCAAAGTGAAGGGTTCAACCTACTGCATCCAGTATTATGAAAGTGATAATAGTGTGTGTGTGTGTGTGTGTGTGTGTGTGTG
>NW_024814026.1:0-2415 GCF_019175285.1 Sceloporus undulatus
TCTCTGCTGGTCCTGTGTAAAAGTGAAAGAATACTGGAATATGGTACATTATATAATAAGACTGGTAGAATGTGAAAAAGTGATGGACGAGATCAAAATGATAGAAATTTAAGGGGATTCATAGAATCATAGAGTTGGAAGAGACCCCAAAGGCCATCCAGTCCAACCCCATTCTGCCATGCAGGAACTCTCAATCAAAGCATCCCTGACAGACGGCCATCCAGCCTCATCTTAAAGACCGCCAAGGAAGAAGACGCCACTGCATTCCGAGGAAGGAGTGTGTTCCACTGTCAAACAGCCCTTACTGTCAGGAAGTTCCTCCTAATGTTGAGCTGGAATCTTTTCCTGTAGATTGCATCCATTGTTCAGGGTCCTAGTCTCTGTCGCAGCAGCAAACAAGCTTGCTCCCTCCTCAATATGGCATCCCTTCAAGTATTTAAACAGGGCTATCATATCACCTCTTAACTTCTAACTATACTTCTATTCATGCAGCCTAAAACCACAATGGCCTTTTTAGCTGCCGCATTGCACTGTCGACTCATGTTTAATTTGTTGTCAACTTGGACTCCTAGATCTGACCTGACTTGCCTCGTAAAATTCATTGCATGGCTCTCACTAGAGACAAAGATTTGTGTCCCATTCTATCCAACCTCCTTAGTGGCTTCCATCTTAGAGGGACAGTGAATCATGTTGGTTTTAATCTTGACTGTACAAGGCATTGAATTTATTGGGAGGAAGAGAGTTCAGGAAAAAGTTTGGGGTGGATTTAATGTTGCCCTGCCCTGACCTCCATTACTTTAAGGATAAATTCTCAGTGGGGAGGAATAACTAACTCTCTTGGCAAGACAAAGAGATGTGAACCTGCTGCCCAACTCTAAAACACCATGGAAATTGCATAGGCTTCTTCTGTACCTTGTCAGTTAGCTCCAGATCTTCATCTGATTCTATGAGATCCATGGTTCTGTAGCCATGCCAGTAAGATCCCAGCGGCAAATGTGAGTCATCCTCCAATCCGCATTCAACGTCCAAATGGGCTGCTTTGACTCCGTAGGTCAGAGAAAACCTGTCCATTTGAACAAAGAGTAGAAAGATGAGCTGGTGCCCCTTTTCCATATTGCGGCTTTTCTCCTAAGGCCAAGAACCTATTGCATAAAAGTGTCCCAGACTCACTTGGCTCCCTTCCTCTGGGTCAGAAAGAATTGTCTGGTTCATGATCGCGGTCTCTTCTTCATTTCGCATGATGCTTCTGTCATTCATCTTAAGGCCAGACAATTTTGTGGAGGGACCTTTCTTCTTTCCAAGTCCTTTGTCTGGAGAACTGTATAAGAACAGTCTAACAAATAAATACAATTTTACCTGAGCAAATTAAGTGAAACTCAGAAGAAGCATCATAGGATCTATCAGGCAGAACTCTCTTCATCATGTAAACCTTTAACAGGTTGCTAGTGGTCAAGTTGAAGGCAGTTCTTCCATTGTCTCTGTTCAAAGGAGGTTTGTCATAGGCCCCCTCCACTGTATGACTGTGGATGAAAAAGCCCACCAGCCTATATGCCTAGAAAAGAAATTGAGGGCACCTTCCTGGTAAGAATTTTCTTGAACTGCCTCCCAAATAATATGTCTTCTGTGAAAGATTACAAGCCTTGTGTTTTTTCAAGGAGCAAAACTGTGTCTAAACATGGCCATGAAAGAGGTCCATACATTTCTAAATGGGGTTGAGAAAGTGGAAGGAGACACAGTTTTCTCCTTCTCTCTTCTTGCTTGATCTTGGGGTCATTTAGTGGAGATGGGAAATTCAGGACAGACAACAGCAAAACAAAACCACATTTCATAGAGTTCATGTAAACTTTGACAGACTGTGACTTCCATATTATTGGGGCATTGAATTTCCTCCAGGTTTTCATCCATGGGGCTGGAGCCCATTTCCAAAATAGAGTCAGCACCAGAGAGAGCTCAGACTCAAAGGCAGAGCAGATTCACCAACCCACTAACATGGAAGTCTCCATTCATTACTGTCTATGTGAGATAACTGCAAGCCATTGTCCTCCAATGTCCTCTTTCCCTCCCAGTTAACATTTGTAGATTATCCCTTGCAGATCTTGGAGAACGAACTTCCAAACGAAGGAATAGCAGTATCCTTATTTTACTAGTATGTGCTCTTTTTTAAATAACGCTTTTGTTCATTCTGTATTTTGTATCCTAAACCACCTTGAGACCCACCCATGGGAGAAAGGTGGGATGAAATGTAATCAGTAACACAATCATACAGTCCAAAGAACGTACAATAGGAATGAATGAATAAGAAGGATGCTTTCAGGTGAGATCAACCAGTCCAACTTGTGATGCCTTCACAAAGCAGGAGTAGGTTCCACTGTAAGAAAGACAGTACTCAAAACACTAACCTAAAATAGGAAACAG
>NW_024814027.1:0-2415 GCF_019175285.1 Sceloporus undulatus
TAATCATACTATAAGAATTTAAATTATAATTAATTATTTTATCCCTGATTTTTTAGGGATAAACTTTTCAGTGGAAAATTTTCCCTTTTTGAGCTCTTCCAGAACAGGGATGCAAAGGTTGGTGCACCAGAGAATGAAAAATTTCAGTTGTGTTCTTCCCACTGGATGAGATTACCAAGGTTTCATACATTTTTCAAGGGTTTATCACATTTTTGCAAAAATTTCAGTTGTACAAAAATTTTGTATTTTGTTCAGCAACCACAGCATTTTCTGAAACAAACATTGCATTTTGTGTGGATACAGTATGTTCTATACAAAAACTTCATGTATGAATAGGCCAGTCCTCCAGATGTTTTGTACTGAAGCTCTCAGCAGCCCTAGTCAGCATAGCCAATGGTGAGGAATGCTGGGAGCTGCAGTTAAAGATATAAAGGAGTGCATAATTCCCCTGCTTGCAGTAGTCTTTGAAGCAATTGCTAAATTGCTCTGCATGCAGTAGGATTTAATATGCTGAGAAGACCAAAGGTTAACCTTAGCCAACCTATGAGAAGGGAGAAATCATTTGCTGAATTATTTCCTAGGCATTATTGCTCATTTTTAATTATCATGTAGCATTTTCCAGCACAGAACAAGAGAACAATTCTACTGTTAAAATTGGAAGGGCAAACACTGAGGGGCATGATATGAAAATTAAACTAGTAGGCTAGTAAAATAGAAAAGTCACTGAGGTATGAAATCAATTACAATGATATTTTTACTTGCTACTCACCCTCTGTAAAATGATATTAATTTACTTTCACCTATAGTTATGGGAACAAGACCAATCTCATACTGATATGACACAGCTATTTCCAAATCTTTTAATAATATGGGTTTCCATTTTTAAAAGGGCTATCCAGGAAGGGGGAGGAGTAAAACTTTTCAATATTTGAACCAAAAATATCTCAAATCAATTTTTAAATACTGCAAAATAAGAAATGAGAAAATTATGCAAAATTTTCACAGAACTCTCTGTTCAAAGATAGGTAGATAGATTTTGGCCTATAGTATTATCAGAAAAAATTAACATATAAAGCTAGATTAGGAAGAGGAAAAAGCATACACATTTGAATAAATTTAAAGACCTCTTAATATTCATGTTAGTTGTATAAATTCTGGATTTAAACTACCATTGATCAAGCAGTTTTATGGAAGGGTACATTCTGAATAAGATGCATACTTTGAAAGTGGGACTGTATTCGTTGTGTGTGACTGTGATATATATTTATTAATTAAAGGCTGAGGGATGGAAGGAACAGGGGAGTTGACTGCCATATTTGTAAGGCATGGAACTGAATTTTTTTATTATTTAAAAAGTTACAGAACAAACATAGAAGAGAAACATAAATTTCAACTATACACATAAATCTTGCCAATACAAAAACATGTAACACATCATATACAATATAAATATAGTTTGAATTTTTAAAAGAAAACCATTAATACTCCCTATGTACCTTATACTGTGAACCCTGCCGCCCTTATGAGAGTATTCTGTTCTGAAATAGTTTGCATTAAGAAGAGCTGTGACCCCTGTGTGTGTACATGGGCAGAGGGTATCCTAAAGCCAAAACGTTTGGTATAGATCACAGCAATTTGTGCCTCTCCAGATATTATTAGGGTGCAACTGTCTGCAGCCCTCGCTAGCACAGCAGATGGTGGAGGAGGATGGATATCACAATCCAACAGGATCTGGAGGAGTCACATGTTGTCTACCTCTGATTTAGACCCTAACAAATCACTTGAGAGAAATGAATCAGGTACATGTCAAGAGCTTCTCATATCTATTTTCATCATGGTTAACTTCATCCTTGCAACTGCTGAAAAAATTATAGCTATGAAAAATGGGCCCTTAACCTGGGCGCTTAAGATTACGCTGCTTATTAGAGAGTAGTAATGGAAGCTTCCATTTTCCAAGCGTAGATGTAGGTGCCTGGTTTCTATGGAAGAGCTGTTTCTGTCAATCTGAATGTAAAGGGGAAATGGAACTGCCATGATCTTAACTAGCGTAACCAGTCAGCTACATCCCCCTTTCCCCAACTCCCTGTTTATGGGGGGCGGGGGGAGGGACACACACAGCATTTAGTCTCAAAGCAGCTTTGACTATAAATGTGAAACCTAGGCAGGCACACACATACACAGACAAAGAAACAAACAAGGAGAGAGCATCCAGTTGCAAGGCAGCTTTGAATAGAAATGAACAGATTAAAACATGTATATTAATCATTAATCAATTAATTAATAGTAATTCATGTACTAAGCAATCAAGCTATCAATCAACTACAGAGTCATTAAACTGGAGCTTCTGTGAGTCACATCTGTGAGTCACAAGGGGGCGGAGCTAGCAGACTAGCTTATATACCAACTTCCAGAGCC
>NW_024814028.1:0-2414 GCF_019175285.1 Sceloporus undulatus
TGGGGTTGGACTGGGTGGCCCTCGGGCTCCCTTCCAACTCTGCGATGCTGTGTCTGTGCTGCGGAGAAGCCAAGAGTGTTCCCCGCGTGGCTCCTTGAAGGGGGGCCGGGCTACTAGGGGACCAAAAAAGGAGGCGGAAGCGGCCTCCAGAGAAACACCGAGACACCCGCCCTCTTGGTCTCCAGGGGAAGCCAGGGCCTCTTCCGCCTGCAGCGCCTGGCCGTTGCTTCCTCGCAGCAGCAGCAGCAGCAGGTGAAGGGGGAAAGGTGACTCAGGAAAAGGGCGGGGCCCGCAGGATGGAAAACCCGAGGAGGCAGCGAAGGGGAGGAGGAAGGATGGGGGAGAAAAGGCGGCAGGGCGTCGCTTTGGGGGAGGAGGAAGGCCCTCTCTGGAGGGAAAGGTCTGGAGGCCCTAAAGCCCACAAAGGAGGAGGAGAGGCAGAAGGGAAGGGGCGCGCGCACGCGCAGAGGGCGACCCTTAAACAGCCAGAGAGAGAGGGAAGGAGGGTGAGGCGCGCAACCGCCGAAGGCTGGTTCCAGGGACGGAGTCTGGGGCTGAATCGCTCACCTCTGAGGCGGGTCTCTGGACGAAGAGAGAGAGAGAAAGGGGATCCTCCTCAGGCGCTCTCTCTGCTGGGCGCTTCCCTCTGAAACACACCCTGCGGCTCCTGCGGGCACTTCCGGCGCCTAGGACACGCCCCTTCCGGCAGGGACACGCCTCTCCTCCCCCCTCCCGCTCTCCTCATTGGAGCAGCCGGGACGCAGGGAGGGGGGAGGAATGCCGCGCTCCGTAGCCATGGCAACGGGCTCCCCTCGGCGGCGGTGGTCTCTCGACTAGGCCTCGCTGCTTCGTCTTTCTCTTCCCTCTCGCCAGGCCCAAAAACACACACACGCTGCGGAAAGTAACCTGGCTTCACACCTGCTTTAACTGCCCTGGATCAGTGTAGAGGACTCTGGGAAGTGTAGTTTTTGTGAGACGTTTTAGCCTTTTCTCTGTCAGAGAGCGAGCGAGGTAGAGCTCTGGTGCCCTAATAAACTACACTTCCCAGGATTCCCTAGCACCGAGGCAGGGCAGTTAAAGTGGTCTCAAACTGGATTATTTCTTCAGTGTTTTGGACCTAAATCACCCTCTGAATTCCTTCCACTTCCATTGTGAGGCGTCCATTCAGCGCCCCCTCCCGCTGTCCTTGCCTTAATGGCAAAACTGTTTTTGAATTGCCAAGGTCCCCCCAAATGTAGCTGAATAGTACGTTCCGGGTAGCAGTGGCCTCACTAAGGAGCTGCGCCGGGAGGGGAGTGCGGACCGAACCAAGTAGCATCCTGAGGGGTGTGTGAGACACCATTGCTCTTCAGGTAGCCCTGTTTGGGCAGAAACCTGTTTGAGAGGAGAAAGGAGAGGCCCCAGATTTATTTCTTTAAATAAAAAGGTCAATTTTTTTTAAAAAAACCATTTTTAAAAAATAAAATTTTAATTCTTTTGAAATTTTCTTTAAAACCAAATTTTCACATTAACCACATGAAGCTATGCATGTGTAAATCCATTCAGGCTGTGCGCATGATGTTGTAGTTAAATAATAATAATAATAATAATAATAATATTCATTTGTCTTCTGCCTTTTCCCGAGGGAATCAAGGCGGATTACAATAAAGTACAATATACTGTAATACTGTATAAGAGTCACATTTTTTAAATAATCCCCTCCCCCAACTCATAGAAACAGCAGCAAAAAAAAATGACAACAGTAAAATAATAACAATAAAAGAAATGTAAAGCAACAATATAAATTAAAAAATTTAAAGTAAAAGATTAACTAAAATGAATGGTAGATTTGAGGCGGACAGCGATCATCAATATCAATAATAGGGGGAAGGCTAATCTGGAAAGGCCTGCCAACCCAGTGGGTTTCCACAGCCAAGTGGGATTTGAACCCTGGTCTCCCGCTACACTATGATAACTGTAACCCATTAAAATTGTTCTGCCCGATCTAAGTGACATTTTAAGAAACAAGTACAATCTGTGGTCTCTAAACATAAAATAACATTTTCTTCCATAGGGATGTGGAAGGACAAGGGCTGCATCCACTCTGGTGCCACAACAGACTACACTTCCCAGAATTCCATAGCACTGAGCCATGGCAGTTAAAGTAGTGTCAAACCGGACTATTTCTTTAGTATGTATGCAGCCAATGTACATTTAAATTTCCATGCTTCGATGGCAGTTTGTTTCTTGCTTTACAGTTTAGTTGCTATTTTACTTCATCCAGTATGGTAGCCTAATCCCTAGAATTCTGGAGAGGCCTTGCATATGCTTTCAGAACATTCAGACTTTGGCAAATTTCCATTAAAAGCAAGATTATTTTTGCAGCTAAAAAGGCCTTGGTATAACAAATGTACATACTGGAAAGAACGCATGCC
>NW_024814029.1:0-2414 GCF_019175285.1 Sceloporus undulatus
GGACTGAGGAGAGAATAAAGGGTCAGTTTTGTGCATCAAAGAGTCCAGTGTGTTGAAATAGGAAAGGACTTTATTGAGAACACATAGTCAGAAATTCAGTCTTTAAGCCAGAACTGCCCACTCCAAGCCAAACAATACATTCAAACCCCAAAAGCTAAAACTCCACCCTCTTCCAATCCTAGCCCCCACCTCCAATTCCCACAGTCTCTGCCCCAAAGGTAACAAGCCCCTCTTTGCCATTCCCAGAAACTAGACCCCTTTCTGTTAATACCGGCCTCCAACTTTCTCCAGCCAACATCCCACACATTACAAAAGCTATCATTGCCATAACTATTCTAGACAGCTGCAATAAATCCCAGACCCCCATCTAGCTAACCTGTACCATGACCCACAATCCCCAGCCAAATTTACAACCCAAAGCAACTATCTATACTATTAGCAATTAAAATCTAAACTTAACAAAATATAACTTTAAAACAAACAGACATATGGACAGACAAACCTTACAAACAAAATCTCAAGGGCCTTTTCTTAGCACCTCTGAATTGAAAATATATTTTTGTATTCCTTATTGATAAAAATAATGTTAGTTCACTGCTGGGATTTGTGTTGCTTCTCTCCTGTATGGCCTCTCTGATGTATCAGGAGGCTTGACTTCCGAGAAAAACCTTTCCCACAATGCTAGCATTTGTATGGCTTCTCTCCTGTGTGGACTCTCTGATGTGTCACTAGGTTTGACTTCAAAGAAAAACCTTTCCCACAATGCTGGCATTTATATGGCTTCTCTCCTGTGTGGACTCTCTGATGCCAAACTGTGACTAGTGAATATCTGTGAAAAAGTAACAGTTCTGTGATTATATTCCATTCTCTATTCCTGCCTTTGTCCCTGTGTGGAAAATTGATTAAGGGAGAAAAAGATGACAAATGCAATGAACTATAAGGGAAGGTTATTGTTGGGGTATCTTTCCCCTTTTTGTTGATTTGTTTTTAGTGGTTTTAATTCTGTGGAGAGTTTGTTTAATTGACTTTTAGGAATAACTTTTTGAGGTCTTATGTTTTTGCATATTCTTTGTTCAGCATTGGTTTTAACTCTTGTTAGCCACTCCTGCAGTCCCAGGGCTGGGGAAAAGACAGAAGATGGGTGGGTGGAAGAATGATGACGAAAGCAGAGGAGGAAAAGAATCCACTCTTCTCAGGCTCAAAGGGGAAATCTGAGAGTCCTCCAGGTCCGAGCAGAATTCCAGGTAACAGGCATTCAGCCAACATTCAAGGCAAGAGCAAGGTGTCTCCCAAGCACCACGGATGGTTCTCAACCATGCTGGACCAAGGGAGGTGCTGGGATATTTCTAACCCATCTGGGTCTTGCAAGTTCTAGCTGTTGGCTTCCTACTTAACCATAGAGAATGCCCTTGTCTCTCTTTTTCTTGGGGTCTCTCTGTGGGAGTAGGCCCCAGTCAATCTGACTCAGGAGGAGGCAAACCTTGCTGCTGGGAACTCGACCCTGGGACTGGCTGCAGGCTTACCTCCGGAGGATCTGGACAGTGGCTGCAGCCCCGGCTTGTCCCTGGGATCTCGGCCTCCACCTCAGACTCAAAGGACAGGCCTGGCTTCTGGCGGCAGGGCATGGCAAGCCTTCACCTGGAGCGCCACTTTCATTTCAAACCCCAAAGGGAGAAAGTTCCCAGAGACCTTCCCTGCAGAGTCTTGTAGGGCCAATTGACTGTGAGGTTTGAGGTGCTTCTGGTGACATGCAGTTGTAGGGCAACACTTTTGGAAGGCACCCATTTGGGGAAGAGGAAGAGAGAGGGAGGTGTGGCGGAGAACAGGAGCCGGAATCACCTGTTCCTCTGGATAGAACTGGATTGCAGCTCCCAGCAGCTTCTAGCAAGCATGGCCAATGGTGAGGGAGAGTGGGAGCTGCAGTCCATCAACATCTGAAAATCTACCTGATTCCCATCCCTCTTGGAAAGGCTGGGTTGCTTTTAAGGAGTTTGTGGGGGGTGGCTTGCCCCCAGATTTGTTGGGCAATCAGCTCAGGACTGGCATCTCTGCCAGGATGGTGTTCCTGCCACCCTCACACTTGACCTCGCCTGAGCCAGGGAAGAGTTGCCACACTCAGAGGCATTCCTAGTATATTTGTGCAAATCATTCATCAATCATCCCTCTCTTCCACAGCCTTTTTGGGTCTAGCGGAGCTGCTGGACAAGTAGAAGAGGGCGAAGCTCTCTTTCTCTTGCCAGACCCATAACTTCAGCACCCCTTCCCAGCAGTGCACTAGGTGACACCTCCCACACCCTCCTGGCAATGCCCTTGGCCATCTTTCTGTGCTGGGCCAGTCAGGCGCTGGGCCATCTCGCTTCCTGATCTCCTGATCTCTCACAACAAGTTATAGTTGGTGCCCTGACTGAGGTTCT
>NW_024814030.1:0-2414 GCF_019175285.1 Sceloporus undulatus
GGGCCCCATGGCGGCTTCTCCTTTCCCTGCTCGCCCTCCCAGACCCACGGCTGCGCTGCCATGGGTTTGGGGAGGCGAGGAGGGCAGGAGAAGGGGCCCCAGCTGGAGGCCAGGGAAAGGGTGAGGGGAGAAGCCCTGCCCCTGGAGAGTGGAAAGCTCCACCCCCTGACACACTGTCCACGCCCCTGGGGTGTAAGCCACACCCCCGGCACACAGTCCCTGACCCCAGGGGAAGAAGCCCCGCCCTGGCATGCAAACCAAGAAAGGTTCGCCATCACTGCACTAGGCGCTGATGATGCTTCTTCCTTCTACACCCAATACATTTATTTATGGACTACAGATCCAAGCATCCCCCAGCCACCTTGTTCAGTAGAGAGATTTGCATTCCTCCATCTGGCCCCATCCAGTGGACTAGAAACAAACCCCCATGGACCCTTACTCCCCCAGCCTCTACTTGTAACACAACTTACTCCTGCAACTCCTTTTGGGTCTCAGCATGGAGAATGGATTCACGTGAGGCATCAAGCAAGGTGTTCGAGATGAAAGGTACCCACGGCTCCAGAATATCATCCTCCGTGATGACATTTGTGATTAATTCTATGGCCTTCATCGCCCTCAGCTGAGTTGAGAAAGAAATTCTGGTCTCAATAAAGGGACAACACTTGCAAACAATAAGGAAAGAGATCGAGGGTCATCTGGTCCTCCTCCCCAACTGCCAAAGACAAGGTGCAGATGGGTAGATTTTGAATTTGCTCCGTGTGGAGCAGCCATGTGAGGGTCAGCAAGAAAGACCCCTTCTGGGTGATGTCCTTACCTTCCTCAACCAGCAGGACTCCTTCACCTCGGCCATGAGGAATGCTCCAGGTCGCAATATGAAGAAGTGATGACTTCAATCAGGAGCTTATCACAGGTTCTGTCAAGAGAAACAGGGAAGGAGAGGCAAGTCGCATGCTTACTGGACTTCCTGCCCCGGAGAGAGAATATAGGCTCAGGGCCCCAGGGATGCATGGGAGACTAAGAAGCAATCCACCTACCTTTTGGGTGACTCTAAAAAGTGATCAAGAATGAGTTCTAAATCACGCTGGGCCACAATGTCTGCGAATAACTCGGCCATTGTAGGGTTAAGATGGCAGAACCACTCACAAAGAGGGGACAGAGCCTTCTTTCCCTGGGGAAAGGGGGAGAGGGGGGAAATTAGGTAACTGCCACCTTCAAAGGCTCCATTCACACACTTGAAACGTAGGGCGTGTCCTGGAAGGTGTCATGGCCACCCTGCTCAATGGGCCTCTTTGTCATGCTCATAAGGGAAGACTTTTTGGGATTCCTCCTGCTCAAGAGGTGGGAACGTCCTGGAAAAGGAGGAGGTGGACAGGATCCTTCTCTGCCGGACCACAGATCATGGTCCCTTCTCAAGACTCTATTGGGCACTCTTCAGTGGATCCAGGAGGGCAACAGATGTATAAACACATACAGTCGGCCCTCCTTATCCATGGATTTTTTCTACAAGGATACACAGCTTGAACATATTCCAAAAAAGTACAACTTCCAAAGAGAAAACCTTGGTTTGCCATTTTATAGAAGGGACACCATTTCGCTCTGTCATCATATTGAATGGGACTTGAGCATCCATGGATATTGTTATCCACGGAACCAACCCCAGCAGATAACAAGTTCCAACTCTGTGTGTATTAGTGTGTATCTTTTAAAAATAAATAAATAAATACATAGTAAGAGGACCCCCTTTGAAGGTCAGCCAGATTCTTTCCTTACTGGCAAGGGGCCAATCTCATCCCGGTCAAACGTCGGAGCGGTCTCCAACTCTTCTTTCTCTTCCTTCTCCTCAGCACACTCCCCCATTGGCTCCAGATGTCTAAAATGGGGACAAAAAGTTCATCAAGTGTGACACCTTCAGATCATCCCTCTGGGGCAGCATGATGCTCCAGACAGCCCACTCAGGGACCACAAGGGCATCCTTATGGAAGCCCATGGACTGATGAAGAGAGTGCTCCTACCAGAAGCACCCAGCCATTTCTCCTGGGTGAGACATTACAGAAGCCATCCATCCCAGGTGGGAACACATTACCCATCTGAAGCCGAGGGGGTTCTTTCTGGAAGCTGGGAGGAGAGACAATACAGTGTGCGCGCTCCATACGCGGGCGCACCATACGCGGCTTTCTGTTTACGCGGAAGCCGCACGGAAATCAAATGAATGGCGAGCATGAGCCCTATTATACTGAATGAGGCTCAAGCATAGGCAGAAGTTGCCTTATGTTACGGGGTTCAGAACAGATCACTGCATAAGGCAAGGCTCCACTGTACAAAGGCCCGAATGGAAGCCCACCCATGGCCCCTCTTGGGCCCACATGCTCTTTGGAGATGTCAAGAAAAAGAGTACCTCTGATCCCTGTCTTCCT
>NW_024814031.1:0-2414 GCF_019175285.1 Sceloporus undulatus
GTTTGTAACGGGCCAATATTTGCAAAGGTTCTTATGCTTGATGAGAAAAGGTGTCAGTGTGTCAAGACACTCCATGGGGGGGGGGGAATTGTCAATTGCCACAAGATTTTTGTCTCTGCACAAGAGCAAAAAAAGAAAAAAGAAAAAAGAAAAAAAGAAAAGAAAGGAAGAAAGAAAGAAAGAAAGAAAGAAAAAAGAAAAGGTTTTTTTCTCTAAGTATTTTTTTGAAAATGTGTATTTTGCACAAAATTCAATGGCTTTTTGGTACAAAAATGTTGCATTTTATTTATTTATATTTAGCCATTTAAAGTGATCTTTTCTCTAAGCCAGGTTTCCTGAAGGAGAATTAAATCAAAGCTGGTAATAAATTTCACAAAGGAAGAATCACTTATGTTCCTTCTCCATCCAATGATATTCCATGACAAAAGTTTTAATCTTCTAATTTTGGCTTCGCTTGAAGTCATAAATTCATTTTTACATCATGGGAAAAGTCTTGAGGTTGGAGTTCGGTTGGTGGAATTGGTTGATTTACAGAAGTAGCCAAAATAGATACTGTGTCGTTTACAGTTTCGACTTGATGTATATCACTAGCATTGTCTGTTATTTCCTCGATGATTTCTAGGGTAGGATGGACACAGCTAACATTGGAGATTACAGGGCCACTTGAATTTATTGGTCTATCAGTTTGAATTTTGCCAGTTTGAAGACTTCCACTCCATTCCTGGACCCAGACAGGGCTTTAACAGCTCCAGCCCCCACTCTTTCTCAGGACCAGCAGCAAGGCTGCAGCTACCTCAGTGTGGATGGAAGTGGGAGAGCTGCTGGGCATGGCACTCAGCCCAGTCCTCACTCCTACACTCCAGCGGTTCCCTCGGTGTGGGCAAAAGTCATATAAAAGCCTGGCCCCTCCACTCCTGCAGCTGTTTCAACAGGAGGAATAAAGAGGAAGAGTAGGAGGCCCTCTATCATCTCTTGGAGCACCTGCAGCTTTTGCCTCTCTCTCCTCCCTTTTTGTCCGATCCTGTCCCGGGCAGGATTATTATTTATATTTATTTCAAGGATTTATATCCCTCCTTTCTCCCACAATAGGATTCTAGGTGGGTGCATTGTGAGCATAAAGCTGTTTTGTTCGTTTTTGCTGCAAAAACAAAAATGTCCCAAGGTGAAAAATATCACTGAAAAATGGTTTTTAAAAACTCATAATTACACCCAGTGAGGAGAATACTTTCAAATAGTTTTGTTCATACATGCAAGTATAAAATAACCAGATTAGATCCAAACTGAGTCCACTGAAATAATTCTCAGAGTGAATTTCACATTCATCCCTAATACACATTGCTCTCCTACTTCAGGGTGGTGTGTGCCCTATAATGTGAACCTATAGTTTAAGGGAACAAACAATGGAGAAACAAAGCCAAAACAGGGCTAAAATCAGAGGATCCAGCAGAAGTATAGGCAATGCAGCCTAGGGTTTGTGCATGAAATGCCATCCAAGTAATGTCCAAAGTCAGGAAGGTAGTCACTGAAAAGTCCAAGGAGGAAGCTGAAGGTCAGGAAATGAGACAGCACAGAATGTAACAGGATGCTTAGTGGAGCTGTTGTCTTGCAGCGATGAGATGGCCTTGGCTTTGCTAATTTATAGCAAGCAATAATTCAGCACAACTGGCCTAATTTCCTTTCCAGCATTTCCTTTCCAAAGCACACCAAGGCATTTTTTGCTATTTTGTTGCTGCAGCTTTAATTTATCTTTGAATCCCTCACTCTTGCTCTTCAGGATCTATGTGGGACACTTCATGCTTTGCTGTCAGGACATGGCTGCTGCATGCCTCCAACAACTCCAAGCTGACTTTGTAGCTAATTGTGCAGCTTTTAAAAAGTGACTTACTGCTCTCATACTGAATTCTTATTTGGCCTGTGTCCTGGTCCTATTGCATGGCTTTTGTCTCCAAATCCACTATCTGAGTACAGCCTGGCTGCAGCCTGCTGCCCTTAACATGCTTTGGGAGCCATTTTTCAAGGTCAGAAAGCTCCCGACATTGAAAAATGGCAGCCGAAGAGCATTAAGGGATGCGGGCTGCAGCTAGGCTGTACTCAGATGGTGGATTTGGAGACAAAAGCCATGCAATGGGACCAAGATGCAGCTTGAATTAGAATTCAAATCTAGAGCAGGAAGTCACTTTTTAAAAGCTGTGCAATTAGCTCCAGAGTCCGAGGTAGTCTTCTCTTGGAGCTGTTGGGGGCTGGCAGCAGCCCTCCAACAAAAAATTCCCAAAGTGTGAATAGTTATTTCAAAATTACCAAGAAACTCTTATGACCTCACCCACATGAGAGAAAACACTGTGCGCCCGTATCATACGTAGGCATATTTTACGCGGCTTTTCAGCATATTATTATTATTATTATTATTATTATTA
>NW_024814032.1:0-2414 GCF_019175285.1 Sceloporus undulatus
TGGCACAATCCAGTTAAAATTTAAACTCCGTGAAAAGCCTCAATGGCTTTGATAGGATTTGGGTGCGTTTCACATTTCCCGCTTAGCGGCGACTCCCATGTCAGTGGGATACAGAATCCATTCCTGGTTTTCCTGAATTCTCCACAGTTCTGAACCCGTTTAGGAAACAAATCCAGCACCTCAGGCTTATATTAAAGCCTGGAGTGGAATGGCCTCCCCACTGGCAAGGGAGTCCCATTGAAATCCATGAGACCTGAAGCTGCTCCTCCTTTGGGTGCAGCATCCCTGGTTTGAAACCCAAAGAAGCAAGAACTGGGACGGCTGGGCAACTCTGAGGAGAAGAGCTAGGAGAATCCTCCCCACAGCCTTGTTTTCCTTTTAAATCCCTACAAAGGTAGGGACACCATCGGATGGAGCGAGGAAGCCCAAAGACTGGGAAACCCATGTTAACATAGTAGGCTATTCTTGGCCACGGAGGTTCAAACGCAGCTCGCTAAGCCACAGATTTGTCTCAGTCCCCTTTTAAAAAGCCGGCACCTTGGTGGCAGAGAGTCCCAAAAGTGAACCAGGCACCGAGTTGAAGGACTCCCTCCTCCTAAACACACAAAAGCCGGCCGGACCTCTCCCGAAACAGCCGCCCTTCGGCTTCGCCAAGCGGAGACCTTGAAGGGTCCATAGAGAACGGCACCTTTTGTATTGGCCCCCCAAAAAGACTATGCCAAGACATTCTGCAAGAACCCCATCATGCAACTGGATTAAAGTAAAGCACATTTGACACAGAGAGAGAGAGAGAGAGTTATGAAAGAGTTTTATCCAGGCGTAGAATTTGACTTTCCTTGATGCAGAATTTAGAGGAGGAAAAGTTTGCATAGATTACAACTGGTACTTTGGACCCGAGAGACCTGAGAGAGAGTCCCAATGCAGCCCTGGGCTTCTAAAGGTGGCTTGAGGCACGGCAGACGCTCGGCCTCCCTTTCCCCCATCTGGGAAATGGGTTCAATGGCACATTTCTGGCACTGGCTCTTGGAGCAGCACTTCCGTCGCTTTCTTTTATGGTTGCACCAAAAACAGTAAAGCCGCCGACAGACAGTGAAATGATGAGAAGTCTCTGGGTCATAACACAGCCGTGGGTTTTTGTTTCCCCCCATCAAAACCAGGCCAGCAAATGCAGGATGCCAGAAGCCTGATGCCATGAATGAATGTGCAGAATACAAACATGCACTTAAAATGTTGCATAGCATCTTCAGAAACATTTTTTTGGGGGGTGGCAAGTTAGAGAGAGGAGACCTACCTCTGGCGGATGGTTTTCCACTAGAGATTAGGGGGAAATATGAATAGATGAGACCAGATGAGGAAATCGGCAGAGAAGTACAGGGCGAGAGGAAAGGAGAACCTATAACCAGTAGTATTCATTTTTGCTGGGGGCTGATTTCCGCCAAAGAGACCCCAAGAAGGTTCCTAAGTCTCTCGGACCCCCAGACTCAGCTCTGAAACAAATGTGTTTTGCCCCCAGCCCCCAGTAAAAGGGTTAACTAACAATCTATAGGAGCTGCTGTTTGCTTTTGTTAATGGTTTGGAGGTTTCTGCCTTTGGAACATGAAAAAGAATTTCATTTGAAATAAACCCAGAAATGGACTTCCCTGCCCTTGCATTGAAGGGCTTCCTTGGTGAACCTGCAAAGTCCTGGGGCAAAAGGACTAGACCCACCAAAGTTGCCCGTCCCTTTTTGGAGTAAGTCGCACATGATGCCAGCCGTCACACCCACGCACTCCCTGCTCCAAAATCTTTGGCACCCAAGTTCTTTTTTATTAACCAGAAATGGTCAAGACCAAATGCTGCAAAAGCAAGATTCCTCTTCCCAAAGGAAGAGAAAGCTTCTGCCATCCCCTAATAAAAGTGTTAAGGTAAGGGAGGAATAGTTCACCCCAGTGGGCCACATGCCACTCTTGGACCCCATTCCCTCAAAGATCCCACTCAATGCCCAGAGGGATATTTTCCCCAAAAACATTTTCGGCACATGCGTAAAAATACACAAAAATACCCCCAGAACCCTGACCTAATCCCAAATACCTCCATTTCCCTCTGCAATCCTTCTGAAAAGGGGAGCAGGTCACTTTCGGTTGCCATTTTGAGAGAGGCTGAAGTGGGAAACAGAGGTATTTGTGCTTCCAAGCGGTGGGAGGATTGGCCCGTGGTGCGTCTGGGAGGGAAAAATGGCCTCCGGCCACCATGCAGTTTCCCCCCACCATGTATAGGTCTGGGTTTATTAGGTTATCTATTTGGAAGGAACTTTTTGGGAGAGGCCTATCTCTCTGTCTCCCCACCTTCTAGGTCAACCCTCCCCAAAGACAGCTTTGACCTAACCATGTGCCTCTCTGCCGGTGGTCTTCTAGGAGTAACTCTACATTGCCAGC
>NW_024814033.1:0-2413 GCF_019175285.1 Sceloporus undulatus
GGCCTCCTCAACGGCACCGGCGTTCATCTTGGTGATGCCCATGTTCCCGTAGACCTGCGCCTCCGCGCTGGGGTCCTTCAGCCGCCGCGCCAGCTCCAGCTGCTCCTCGTAGCACTTGAACGCCATGGCGTACTTCCCCAGCGACATGTAGACCGCTGCCAGGCGCCCGTGTGAACGGCACTCGCCGCCCGCGTCGCCCAGCTCCTGGTAGACCTCTAGCTCTTGTGTGTGGTACCCCAGCGCCTTGTCGTAATTCTGCATCGAGCGGTGCGCCGCACCCAAAGCGGCGTAGGCGCCAGCCTCCATGCGTCGGTCGCCAACCTGGTGCGCCAGTGCCAGCTGCTGCTCATAGAGCTGGACCGCGCCGGTGAAGTCCTTGCGGCAAGCGGCGATGTCGCCCAGGTTGCCCAGCGCGCGGAACTTTGCTTGCGCATTCCCAAGGGACTGCGCCAGCGAGAGGAGGTACTTCTGGCACTCCTCCGCCTTGGTGTTGTCGCCGAGCGCCTTGAACGCCAGCCCTAGGTTGCAGTATGCTTTCGCCTGGCTGAGCTTGTCGCGCAGGTCCTTCGCCAGAGCCAAGTCCTGTTCGTAGTACTTGACGGCATCTTCATAATTCCCGAGGCAGTAGTGCGCGTATCCTAGGTTGTGGCACACTTTCCCTTCGCCCTCCATGTCCTGCAAGTCTGGCGACAGTCGCAAGTACGACTCGTAGTACGGTGCCGCCTGTGCGAATTCGCCGCGGGAGCAATGGAAGCTGCCCAGGTTGGCCAGGGCGCGGGCCTCACTGGGGACGTCGCGCAGCTCGCGGGCAATGTTGAGGTGGTTCTGGTAGTGCTGGAGCGCGCGGTCATGCGCGCCGAGGGCCTGGTACGCCACGGCGAGGTTCCCGTGCGTCGACGCCTGCGAGGCGCGGTCATTGACCTCCATGGAGATCTGGAGCTCCTGGCGGTGGTACTTGATCGCCTGGTCGAAGCACCCCAGGGCACTGTAGGCATTGCCCATGTTCCCGTAGGCGCGGCCTTGCGCCGCGTAGTCGTTCAGCTCCTGTGCCACGGAGAGGTGCGTCTTGTGGAGCTTCAGCGCGCCCTCGAAGTCGCCCTTCATCTGGTGGATGATTCCTGCGCGAGACGGAGAAAAGCAATCAATTAATTGTGCTGCTACGTGCCGTTCGGGGGTTTGATTGACATGTCCTCTCTATGGGGTCAACCCCAGAGTTGCGCTGGAGGGCCTAGAGAGTATCCCCTGGGAACAAAGTAGTTCGGACACCTCTCTAGGAATCTGTAGGTCCTCCGGCGCAACTCTGACCATAGAGTTGCAGCAGACGTTCCTAGAGAAGACGCTACTCAAGGCATTCGTAGGTCCTCCAGCATCAATTTCTGATTGATACTGATCATAGAGTTGCTCTGGAGGACCTAGGGATTCCTAGAGAGGCATCACATGACTCTATGGTCAAATTATGGCCTAGTAAACTAGTCCTGGTCAGACCCAATTCTTCAGCAACTGAATGACCCCTGTCGACCGTTATTATGTCTGAGCGCGCCAATATTGCCGCCGTTCGGCGCCAAACCCGCTCTTACCGAGGTTGGAGGAGGCCCTTCCCTCGGCGGCGCGGTCCCGGAGCCCGGCGGCGATGGTGAGCTGCTCCTGGTGGTACTGCTTGGCCCTCTCCAGGTCGTGCATGCAGCGGGCGGCATGTCCAAGGCCGGCGTAGGCGCGCATCTCTATGGCCTTCTCCCCCAGCTCCCTGGCCAGCTCCAGGACGTGGTTGTGGTAGGACATCGCCTTGTCAAAGTTGCGCCGGTAGTGGTAGGCACTACCCAGGTTGCTGTATGCGCGGGCCTCCTCTTTCCGGTTGCGCAGGTCCTTGGCTAGCGCTAGGTGGCACTCGTGGCTGCGCACGGCATTCTCAAAGTCGCCCATGGCGATGTAGACGGCGCCCATGTTGCCCAGCTCCCGAGCCTCGGAGAGGTCATCCTTGCCCTGTTTGGCCAGCAGGACGCACTGCTTGTGGCTGGCCAGAGCGTTGGGGTAGTCGCCGATGGCCGTGTAGACGTGGCCTAGGCTGGTCAGTGCCGAGGAGGCTGCCTGCGGACAACGGACAGATGGACAAATGGACAGCGGACAGAGAAAGGAGAAAGTCAGTTGCCGACACGCAAGTCCGTTTCCCTGGCATCCCCAATAATCAATAGTGATCAATAATCAAGATGTGCGCCTCCGCATCCTTCGCAACTCTGAGAGAGGCAGAGACTGACATCAGCGGCGCACGGATCCATCCCCCGGCATCCCTTCGCAAACCAATAACGACGTGATCAATAATCAATAGTGATAAATAATCAAGATTAGTATGCCTTTGGATGCTTTGCAACTTTGGGACAAAGAGGTGGAGATCGATGGCACAAAGCTCCACCCCCCC
>NW_024814034.1:0-655 GCF_019175285.1 Sceloporus undulatus
TGTGCATGTGCATTCCTAGTGCCAAACAAATAAAAAACCAACATTTTCTTCTTCGTGGTCTCTGCGAATCATACAAATGGGTTTCACTGCGCCTGCGCAGTGCTGCTCGGAACCTACTGGAATCACTGGGCAGAGTTCACTCTGCAACATATTGAAACTTTTTGGCGGTAACTCTGCCCACCCGTTATAAGGCCCCTGCCTTCCCGCTCTTTTCCCCAGTTCCTTTTTTCCGCCGCGCTAGCTGCTTCAGGGAACTTTCGCTTGCTTGCTTGCTTGGAATCACTTTCGCTTTTTGACCTCGGACTGTACTCTTGACCATTCTTTGTCTCCCGCTCCTGGTAACTTCGGACTTTCGGACTGTTGACCTCGTTTTCGGATTCCCCTCTGGCTTTGTCGACCTTGGAAATGCCTGCGCCTTTCAAGAAGTGCGACATTTGCGGGGGCAAGGTGCCCATCCAAGACCCGCACTCCTCCTACCTGTTGTGCCTGGGCAAGAACCATGACACCAAGGCCTGCCTGCTCTGCAGATCCCTCTCGTCCCAGGCCCGGAAAAACCGTGAGTCCCGGCTCACTTCGGCGATTGCCATGGGAAAGGTGCAAGAGGGAGGTTCGCGGTCATCTTCTGTCCCGCCTTCGGCGCCCCCCCCGCCTCATC
>NW_024814034.1:755-2413 GCF_019175285.1 Sceloporus undulatus
CTCACTTCGGCGATTGCCATGGGAAAGGTGCAAGAGGGAGGTTCGCGGTCATCTTCTGTCCCGCCTTCGGCGCCCCCCGCCTCATCTTCTCGGGCCAGTGTGTCCAGTGTCGGATCTGGGAGAACCGCAGTTCCCAGCGTGGTATGTGTCCCGGCCGGGACCCCTTCTACCACCTCCGATGTGGCCCGTGGCTCCAAACCGCCCAGTGCCACCGACGAACCCTCCAAGCGCCCCCACAAGTCATCGGGGACTGAGGGTACCGAGCCGACCTCCAAACTGGCGGGGAAATCAGAGGGCTCGCATCCGAAGAAGGCTACCGAGCCGGAGGTCCACCTCGCCTCGCCTTCATCCTCCAAGGCATCCAAGGCATCGCGCCATGCCCCGAAGCCGAAAGAGCTGGCTGGGCCTGTGGAAGGGACAAAGTCCCCAAGGCCTTCCTCGTCGGCAGCGGCCGCTGTCCTCCTGGACCTCCCGGACAACCCCTTCTTCCCGGCAGAAGAGGTCCCCAAGTCTGGGAAGAAGAGACACCATGACAAGTCGGGTCGTGATCCTGCCCCGAAGAAGTCCAAGCCTTCCAATGATCGGCCCGCATCCGACCCGCTGAAGGCAAAGGATAAGAAGCGCTCCCCTACAAAACAGGGCCGCGCTTCCACCTCGAAGGCTCCGCGCGATCCGGAACCTGTGCCAGGGGGTCGGTGCACTCTGGTACCGGACACGCCACCGCAGCCCACCATGGACTTTGTCCACGGGACGGAAGACACTGTTCATCATTCGCCGGAACACCGGTCGCCCTCCGACGCTGGGACCGACAACGATGATGATCGGCCCCGCAGACAAGAGATACCGGACCTGTTCTTCGATTCTCAGTCTGGCCGGTACTACGTATCACTTTCGGAGGAAAAGGCGGTGAGGGAGTTCACCAGACTGAACCCCCATCTTGCAAGCCACGGCACCTCGTCGAGACCGGTCCCGACCATGTCCGTCTTCGAGAGATCTCCATCTCCACCTCGCAGGCGTTTGCGGTCCTCGACGGATTTCATTCCAACCCGCCCGAGATCTCAAGTCAGAGTGACAGACCCCCTCTCCTCTGACTTGGACTCCGACAAGGAACCCTTGCTCCGGTCTGAAGCCCCTTCCGATGAGGATGTCCTCTCGGGGTCGGCCTCGCCCCAGAGGATGCACAATCCCGAGCCGTCTTCCCCGTCCGACGACGTCCGGTCCTTCACCGAGCACGTCGTCAAGATGGCGAGAGCTCTTGACATCGAGCTCGCCTCTCCGGAAGACGACGCGGAGGACCCGGTAGAGCGTCGGGTGCACGGACAAGTGCCTACTCCGCCTTGCCTGCCTCTCCTTCCTTCGCTCCAGACCATCGTTAAGAGGTCCTGGGACTCCTCGGCCACCCTGTCGGCGCCCTCCCACAAGGTTGAGTCGCTCTACAGAGTCGTTCCGGCGAGCTGCCCCTGGTTGGCCGACCACCCGAGGCCAAACTCTGTGATTGTCGAGGGAGCCCAACACAGTTTTGTACCAAAGCAGGCGACCTCCCCTGTCGACAGGGAGGCGAAAAAGATAGATGGACTGGCCAAAAAGACCTACTCAGCATCGGCCCTCGGAATCAAGGCTGCCAATTACACCGCCTGCATGGGGGCCTACATCCAGAC
>NW_024814035.1:0-2413 GCF_019175285.1 Sceloporus undulatus
TTCCTGATGTGATTTGCAGCCAGGGAAGATCTGTATTACAGTAGCTTTTAAAAAACATGAATAATAAAGACAAGGGCAAGATGAAATTATGTGTATCTGGGTTGGGAGAAGCCTCTGATTACTGTACATTTCCACTTTACCTTCCAGACCTTGGTGAGACTTTGAAGTGTCTGCCTAAGGCTGGGTAGAGACAGGCTAAGAGGACAAATCAGTTCATGGCAAAAACAAGCAATTAGCAGCAAGGCCAGCTGTGGTTGTGACACAAGGAGTGACGCAAAATCGTTCAGCATGGGACCCATACTCTTGATGGCTTAGTGACAAATCACACCAACCAGAGAATGATTTTCTGTCCAATTTAGCTTTGTCACCCAACAGTGACCTGCGTCCTCAACCCTTGGAACAAACTGATTTGTGAGCAGACTTGCCTAGTCAGAGTCCATCCGGGTTTGTGTGTGTGTATAGTTCAAGAGCTTATGGAGTTTTTAGGACAAAAGAAATGCTAAGATGCACGACCATCCCCAGACATTTTGCTGTCTGAGGCAAGCATCACCTCACTCTGCCAAATGGAAAGGCCAGCCCTGCTCAGATGGAAGCTAAATAAGATGCAGTTGCTGTTGAAAACTCCAAATGAAGCAAGAGGAAGTGAGTAATGGGACTATCTATGTACTATTTTGCACCTACCCTTCTCTGTCTTTGTATATATGCATGTGAGACCCAGTGTGGCCTATTGGTGTGGGTGCTGGACTACAACTCAGGAGACCAGAGTTTGAATCCCTGCTTGGCCATGAAACCCACAGGGTGATCTTTGGGAAGTCAAACTCTCTCAGCCTTTGAGGAAGGCAATGACAAACCCACTCTAAACAAACAAACCTTGCAAGAAAATCCTGCTACAGGTTTTCTTTAGGATCATCATCAGAAGTCAGAAATGATTTGAAAGCACACAACGTGTGTGCAAGAATGCAGCAGGTTAGGAAGGGAAAAGGAAACACAGAGCAGGATAGATTCCAGATTAACAGCTGTTGTGGGGGGGGGGGCAATATCGAAAGCCTTACTAGTATCTTAAATACTAATAGATTTGTAATGGCATAAGCTTTCATGGACTAGAGCTCACTTCTCATAATTCACTGGTTGAATCCTATTGCTAAGTCCCAGTGAGAACAAATCCACTGAATCTATCATTGAGTCAACATCTAGGTCTGAAGTTAAAACTGTTGGAGGTCAAGGGACCACATTAGCCCTCAGGAGGGCTGCATCCCCATCTTATGCCCCAGGCCCACTTCCTGCTTCTTAAAAATGTCTCTCTTGGGCTTAAAATGTCCCCAGGTACCAAAATGTACTGAAAATGCCCCCTTAGCACTATTTGGGGGGGCACTTTTGAACCCAATAGCCCCACTTTCCCCTCCTCCAACCTTTGTAAATGGCACTGATTTAGTGTATGTATTCTAACTAAGGCTGCATCTGGACTGAAGAAATAATGCAGTTTGACACTGCTTTAACTGCCATCTCTCAGTGTAATGGAATTCTGGGATTTGTAGTTTGTGAAAGGTTTAGTTTACTCTGTCAGAGATCTCTAGTACCATGTGTCATTTGTTGCTGTTGTGTACCTTCAAGTCGTTTCTGACTTATGGTGACCCTAAGGCAAACCTATCCCGGAGTTTTCTAGGCAAGATTTATTCAGAGGAGATGTACCATTACCTTCCCTAGAGGCTGGGTACAGGCGAGTTGCCCAAGGTCACCCAGAGCCACAACAAACTACAGAGCTCAGGATTCCACAGCATAGAGCTATGACAGTTAAAGCAATATCAAGCTTAATTATTTCTGCAGTGCAGATGCAGCCAAAGACCAACCATTGGATTTAGGTCACCATGTCCTTCCCAAATCCCCTCCCCCCCCCAAAAAACATGTCCTCACTTTAAATAAGCATCATTGCTCAGGACACATGCAACAAGGGTGTCCCTGATCAGCTGGGACAGCAGTATGAAGGAACCCTAAATAGCAGCAGCTGAAGAAACCAAATGATTTGGGGTTGGGGAATTAACCTTCTTGAGAGTAGCGGTTTTAGAGGAAATTGAATTATCCACTTTCTTCCTGAATGTTTTTGATATTTTTTTAAAAAAAACATTCCTGAAAATAGAAATGGATGAGTGTATGGGGTACGGGGGTGTATGCACTTTCAAGTCACTTGTCAAATTATGGTGACCTCATGAATTTCATAGGGTTTTCTTAGGCAAGGAATGCAACCAAGTTATAATAACTTTGGAGAAAGCCTGCCACTAGCACAGCAGTCAAACTGTTCTGCCTTCCAGGCAGTTGGGGCTGGTTTTGTGTTTACTCTCCAGAGGTTTTCTTGTAAAAATAGCACTTTAACTCAGGACTTTTAAAAGACCAGAGCCATTTCAGATGCCAGGAGTAG
>NW_024814036.1:0-2413 GCF_019175285.1 Sceloporus undulatus
ACCTCCTGACAGTAAGAGCTATTTGACAATGGAACACACTCCCTTGGAAGTGTGTAAAAAGTATAAAAACTTCTTTGGACATTTTTAAACAGAGGCTGGATGGCCATCTGTTGGAAGTGCTTTGATTGTGTCTTTCTGCATGGCAGAGGGTTGGACTGGATGGCTTTTGTGGTCTCTTCTAACGCTGTGATTCTGTAATTCTCCATAGGACCACCATAAGTCGGAAATGACTACAAGGCACGTAACAACAACAACAACAACAAAAGGGCCCCAGCTGCCAGGGATTTGATCATAGAATCATAGAGTTGGAAGAGACCGCAAGGGCCATCCAGTCCAACCCCCTGCCATGCAGGAACTCTCAATCAATGCATACCTGACAGATGACTATCCAGCCTCTGCTTAAAGACCTCCAAGGAAGGAGACTCCGCTACACTCCGAGGGAGTTTGTTCCACTGTTGAACAGCTCTTACTGTCAGGAAGTTCTTCCTAATGATGAGGTGGAATCTCTTTTCCTATAGCTTGCATCCATTGCTCCGGATCCTGTTCTCTGGAGCAGCTGAAAACAAGTCAGCTCCCTCCTCATTATGACATCCCTTCAAGTATTTAAACAGGGCTATCATATCACCTCTTAACCTTCTCTTCTCCAGGCTAAATATCCCCAGCTCCTTAAGTCGTTCCACATAGGGCATGGTTTCCAGACCTTTCACCATTTTAGCCACCCTCCTTTGGACACGTTCCAGTTTTTCAACATCCTTTTTAAATTGTGGTGCTCAGAACTGGACACAATATTCCAGGTGGGGCCTGACCAAAGCAGAATAGAGTGACACTATTACTTCCCTTGATCTAGATACTATACTTTTATTGATGCAGCCTAAAATCGCATTGGCCTTGTTAGCTGCCGCATTGCACTGTTGACTCATGTTCAACTTGTGGTCTACTTGCACTCCCAGATCCCTTTCACATGTAGTCTCGTTCAGCCAGGTGTCCCCCATCCTATATCTGTGCATTTTATTTTTCCACCCTAAGTGCAGTACCTTACATTTCTCCCTGTTGGAGCACTTTGTTAGCTCTGGCCCAACTTTCTAGTCTGTTCAGGTCATTTTGAATTTTGATCCTGTCCTCTGGGGTGTTAGCTACTCTTCCTAATTTGGTGTCATCTGCAAATTTGATAAGTATGCTCCCAATTCTGTCATCCAAGTCATTGATAAAGATGTTGAATAGCACTGGGCCCAGGACAGAGCCCTGTGGAACCCCACTCGTCACTTCTCTCCAGGATGAAAAGGTGCCATTGTTGAGCACCCTTTGGGTTCGGCCAGTCAACCAATTGCAAATCCATGTAAGTTACGTTGTCTAGCCCACATTTCACTAGCTTGTTTGCAAGAATGTCATGGGGAACCCTGTCAAAGGCCTTACTGAAATCAAGATATACTATATCGACAGCATTCCCTTCATCTGCCAAGCTGGTAATTTTATCAAAAAAAGAGATTAGATTTGTCTGGCATGACTTCTTTCTCTGAAACCCATGTTGACGTTTTGTGATTATGGCATTGCTTTTGAGATGTTCATAGACTCTTTGTTTAATGATCTGCTCTAGAATCTTTCCTGGTATTGATGGTGCTTTACAGAGTGCACAAAAAGGGCACTCTTCCGACGCCTGTGTTTGCTGCACAAGGAAGCTGCAGCGGACAAACCACGCGGCTCCCCTGCGCAGCAAAAAGAACCCGCAAAAAGCAGGTTCCTCTTGCGGCGCAGTTGTGACGCTGCAAGGTGCCAATGGCGCACTTGCGGTGTCACAACTGCACCATGATGTGCGGACGCTAAGTATCCATCATGTCAAAATGGCAGCGCCCATGTGTATAGGGCTCCACCATTTTTACGCCCCCTGTACGTACTAGGCGTGAGGCCTGATTGGATGTTTCTGTCCTCAGCCAACCCGTAGTACATACTGGGGGCGGAGCAAAGGCCCATCTGTAATGGGCCAGTGTCAGACTTGGGATCCTCTTTTTTCCCCTTTTTGAAGATGGGGACAACGTTTGCCCTCCTCCAGTCTGCTGGGACTTCTCCTGTTCTCCAGGAGTTCTCAAAGATTATTGCCAATGGCTCTAATATTACTTTTGCCCATTCTTTTAACATCCTTGGATGTAGTTCATCTGGTCTTGGAGATTTATATTCGTTTATATTAACCAGATATTCCTGTTCTATCTCTTTACTTATTCTGTGCTGAAATTCCCCTATTCTGTCCTCTGCTCTATTATCCTCATGTTGAGCATCCTTTTCCTTTTCTAAGAAGACTGAGGCAAAGAAAGTGTTGAGTAATTCTGCCTTTTCTCCGTCCCCTGTTAGCATTTTGCCATCTCCTCCATGCAGTGGCCCTACCGTTTCCTTCTTCTTCCTTTTGCTGCGGACATAACCA
>NW_024814037.1:0-2413 GCF_019175285.1 Sceloporus undulatus
GTCTTCCATTCGTCCCTCACAACCTGCATGATGTTGAAGGGGCATGGAAGTTCCTGAACCGTGGTGACTGGGGCAGGAAAAAGATCCTCTCCCACCCTGGGGAGATCAGAGTCCAGAGCAGGGGTAGATGGGGGTGGTAAGGCGATGCCCAGGGTTTTTATTGTTTTCTTTATTAGAGTTGGATAGTCCTCTGGCTTGAGGAGTCGTGAAGACATGGGAGCGTCACTGGTCGAGTCTCCCTCGTCCTGGGAGAGCTCTCCCTCTTCGGATTCAGAGACCGCAGAGTCTATGCTGGCCGGGGGACCCTCGTCTTCCGAGGAGTGGGGAGAGGGAGATCGAGCTCGGTTGTTGGATTGGGCTGTATATCGAGCCCTCTTGGCTGGGGGGGCGAAAGTCCTGAGATCTGTCGGAGTCTGAATCCGACTGTGAACCCCGTCTCTGCGATCCCCTGGATCTGGCGGCCTGGGCTTGGACCTGGGCGACTAGGGGGCTTTGTGTCCGAAGGTCATCTGGGGACGTGGACTCTCGAGGGGACCTGGATGAGGAGCGGCATGATGGCTCTATCCACTGGCCCCGGGAAGGCCTGGTCTCGGCCTGCTTGGCTGACTCGCGGCCCGAGTCGCCAGTATGGCGGCCCTCAATTGCCGCCGCATGGCCAGGCGGCCCCCTTTCATGTTCGCCCCTAACATGGCGGCCCCCATCGAGGGCCGCATGGCCTCTTGACCCCACTTCCGGGTCACCAAGATGGCGGCCGCCATCCCCGACCGCGTGGCCAAGATGGCGGCCCCCATCTCGGTCCACGTGGTCTCCGCCCCCAAGGCCGACCGCGCGACCGCTGACGCCCGCCGGGTGCCAGATGTTGGGCCCTCCCATCCCAAACCACCCCTGGTGGGCGAGAGGGACCCAAGGGAACCCCCATTGGGGGAGAAGGGGGCTGTTTGCGCCGCCTGTGGTCTCGGCCGCTGGGCCTCCGGCTGGGGAGGGGCCCTGGAGGAAAGGGCCCGGCCATCCAAGGAGGGGGTGGAAGAGCGGAGGAGCAAAGGGACCGGCGCCCCAGCCCTGCGCTCCGCTAGGCTGGCCCCGTGGAGCGCCGCCGTCGCCCGTTGTTTGGGGGAGCGCAGAGGGGTCTGCGGCCCCCGGCTCCCTGGGGAGGCCCCAGAGAGCAAGGCTGGGCAGGGAGGGATGGCTTACCTCCTCCCCTGGCGTCGGTCGCGGCGGCGGGAAGGGCTCTCCAGCGTCCAACCCTGGCCGGGTCAGCTGTGGTGCCCTGGGCCCTGCGGCGGTCGGTGGGGGATCTCCCTCCTCCCGCTGCGGCCCGGCTCCCACTTCCCCTCTTCCATCCTGGACAAGAGCCACTGGGCGCGCTTCCGGCAAAGCCGGGGCTTGCCTGGGCTGAGTGGGAGCCTGCTCGCCCGCTGGCCTGGTCTCTTCTTCGCTGGCCATGGGGAAGGAGAAAGGCAGAGCGGAGAGGAGGAAAGGGGAGGAAGGAAGGATTTTTTTTTTTAAAGGAGAAAGAGAGAGAGAGAAGCAAAAGGGAAGGTGTGAGCCAGGCCATGTCTGGGGGAGCCAATGGAGTATCTTCTGAGAAGTTGAGAGATGCGTCCTACCAGGAGCTAGGCAGGAAAGAAAACTGAGGTTTCTGGGGGTCGCTCCGCCCATGGAGGCGGGGCCGGGCCCCGGGCCTCTGTTTAAAATTTGTCCTGCCTCCAGGAGCCTTTGCAGGCGGAGCTACCCAACATCAGGATGCTCGGCACCCTTCTCTGCTGGGAAATGAACAAGTAATGTGAATTGCATAATAACATGAAATAGGGGTAATGAAAGAACAAATAATGTGAAACAAAGCCAAAAAACGGGAACCGGAGACAAGCCCTGCTGGAAGTGTAAAAAGCTCATGATATTCTGCCCTCACTGCACATGTGCAGGGATGCTAATTCGAATTCTAGACTAGAAAAAGAAAAGATAATTTCTTTTTCATTCACACTACTTTGGCTTTGGGATGGGCGCTGTATTCTTCTGTGCATTTGATAACCATTTGCGTAATAGCGTTTCTTTCCGAATTGGCCCTACTTTGTTTTCTTTTGAAATTGGGAGACATTCCTCCCATGTGATAATGCACATAGCCAATGGTGTAATCACTAGATTCTCAAGCAGTGAGGCATGCCTTCCCCGCAGAGTGGTGTGACAGTTTCTCAAGAGGGGCACCAACTTCAGACTTGAATCAGAGAGGGGAGGTGCTTGAATGCTTTTTCAGCATCCCTTTCAGCTCAGGAGTGAGAGGAAGAGATGAAAGTGAATACCAGGATCAGGTGGAGAGGCTGGGCCTTGTGTGTGCATGGCAGCAGTTTGGGAGGTGAAGTACACTGATCCCCTTCATTCACCTTTGCTCTTTCCAAAGGCAAAAATCCCTTGTTTC
>NW_024814038.1:0-2413 GCF_019175285.1 Sceloporus undulatus
AGTGGCTGCTCCCAAATTTTGGAACTCTCGAGGGAGGCCAGGATGGCCCCATCTCTGCTGTCCTTGTGGTGGCTGATAAAGACATTCTTGTGCTGGTAGGCTTTTGCAAACTGATAAGGGCTGGGATTGTTGTCCTAATGAAATTTTAAGGTTTGTATTTTTATTATACTTTATTTTAACTCATAACTGTTTTAACTTTTTAAATGTTTGGATTGTTTTTTAAATTTTATATTTATACATTTTAATGTTGTATTGTTTTTAAACGGTATTGTTTTAAATCTGCTGTTTGCCGCCTTGAGTCCCTATATTAGGGGAAAGGTGGGATATAAGGAAACAACAACAACAACAACAACAACAACAGATTGTTAATCAAAAGGGCATCAGAATTTAAGAAAATGCTTTCATTGATAATGCAGGAGAAAAGAACTCCCTAAATATTACCTGAAGAATCCCCAGAGCTGACTTCTACTTCTATAGGTGTTCTGTGGCAGCCATTCTGGAGAGGCCATGAGATGCCTAATTCCCTTTAGTAAGGAGGATAATAAATAGCAAATAAATAACCAATTTTATTATTATTAGGCAAAGAAATACAAATTACAGTCATAGGAAAATCAGTGACAGGCAATCAAAAAGTACAAAACTTTAAACAAAGTTTTGTTCTTGTTGTATGTCATCAAGTCACTTTCGACATATGGCAGCCCTAAGGTGTACCTATCATGGGTTTACACAGCTGAGCCAGAATTCGAACCCTGGTCTCCAGAGTCATAGTCCAACACTCATTTACTGAATATACTTGAGGAGGGGTGTCGTTGTGTGTCTTCAAGCCATTTCTGACTTATGGTGGCCCTAAGGCAAACCTATCATGGAGTTTTCTTGGCAAGATTTATTCAGAGAGGATTTGTCTTTGCCTTCCCCTAAGACTGACAGAGTGTGACTTGCCCAAGATCACCAAGTGGGTTTCTGTGGCCAAGCAGAGATTTGAACCCTGGTCTCCAGAATTGCAATTCAGCATTCAAACCACTACATAATGTGGACTGTATGTGTTTAGAAATGCCAACCTTATACCAAAAGTATGCATTTCTCTAGCTTGCCTTCACCATTCTCCCAGTGTGAGTGCTGTTTTAAAAAAGCTAGAAGAGAACAAGGAGGAAAAGGGGAGTCTGGACAAGTGTAAAAAGACTTTGGTGGCATTCCCACTGGCCTAAAGCACGGATTAGGATGCGAATTAAGGGGGCATCATTCTCATTTAACCCCGAATTCGATCTGCATTGCCCCGGAATCGTTCCCATTCAGTTTCGAATCTGATTCGGGTTTTATTGTATAATCCGGATTACATGCCTATAAACCGGTTTAAAAAAACAGTAGGTTTTAACACGGATTATTTTTGCTCCCGGTGTCCGATTCGCGGTATCCGAATGGGAATGACATGGATGTCTGATTCGGGAACCTGGAGATTATTATTATTATTAACCTTTATTTATAAAGCGCTGTAAATTTACACAGCGCTGTACATACAATCTTTTTAACGGGACAGTTCCCTGCCCTCAGGCTTACAATCTAAAAAATGGAAGGAGCAGTGCTCAAGGGGCTGGCCTGGGGGTGTCACCTCTTTGTTCTCTTTCTGCATCGCCAGCGCCATTTTCTTCCATTCTCATAGCCTTTCCCTCGGTGGATTGCAACTTCCCCTTTGCTCCACATTCATAGACCGATGTGTGAGAAGAGCCATTGAATACCATTTTAAACTATTCTTTTTTCTTTTTTCACCTCTGCCTGAGCGCCTGTGCAGCAGATGGGCTTTGCAGGACATGCCTGCTTGATCACCCCCAAGAAAGCCCAGGGAGCAATGGGGGAGGCAAAGGGATTTGGGGAAATGGAGGCTCCTTCTCTCTTTCCCAGAGGAACTATGGGAAGACACAGGTGAGATTGGGCACCCAGGGATCTGAGGGGGGGGGATCAAGCCTTCTCTTCTGTCTTCCCCAAAGAGTCTCTCCCCACTGAAGCCCACTGCCTTCTCCTCCTTGATCCAATTTGCCAAGCCTGCGCTTTAGATGCAGAGTCTCTCCCCACTGAACCCCACTGCCTTCTCCTCCTTGATCTGATTTGCCAACCCTGTGCTTTAGATGCAGAGTCTCTACCCACTGAACCTCACTGTCTTCTTCTCCTTGATTCACTTTTCCAACCCTGGGCTTTGGCTGCAGAGTCTCTACCAACTGAACCCCACTGCCTTCTCCTCCTTGATCCACTTTTCCAACCCTGGGCTTTGGCTGCAGAGTCTCTACCCACTGAACCCCACTGTCTTCTCCTCCTTGATCCAGTTTTCCAGCCCTGGGCTTTGGCTGCAGAGTCTCTACCCACTGAACCCCACTGCCTTCTCCTCCTTGATCCAGTTTTCCAGCCCTGGGCTTTGGCTGCA
>NW_024814039.1:0-1868 GCF_019175285.1 Sceloporus undulatus
TTGTGTTGTAAACCGCCCTGATCTCAGGAAGGGCGGTATATAAATAAAAGTTTTATTATTTATTATTTTATTATTATTAATTCTTTTTTCTAGTTCTTTATTAGATTTTAAAGCAAAACAGTTCCCCTCTACTATTAACAAATCCTTATAGGTTAACCATATTTGTCCCTCTCCTTTCGTTCTCTTCTAGAAGGCCTCCTGGACCGAGACCCAGAGTGGCATTTGTTTATTAAATTGCCTTTTAACTTTAACCCATACCCTAAACAATGAAGTTCTTATAAAATTATTATGAAAATCCGCATTAAAAAGGTGGACTATTTCTGCAGTGTAGATGCAACCAAAATGAATTACAACTCATAGAGTTGGAAGAGACCACAAGGGCCATCCAGTCCAACCCCATTCTGCCATGCAGGAACTCTCAATCAAAGCATCCCTGACAGACGGCCATTCAGCCTCTGCTTAGAGACCTCAAAGGAAGGAGACTCCACCAAAATCTCTGAGGGAGTTTGTTCCACTGTCAAATAGTCCTTACTGTCAGGAAGTTTCTCCTAATGTTGAGCTGGAATCTTTTTTCCTGCACTTTGCATCCATAGTCCCTGGAGCAGCAGAAAGCAATCTTGTTTCATCCTTAATATGACATCCCTTCAAATATTTAAACAGTGCTGTCATACCACCTCTTAACCTTCTCTTCTCCAGGCTAAACATCCACAGTTCCCTAAGTCCTTCCTCATAGGGCTTCATGGTTTCCAAATCCTGTACGTATAGAAATTTCTGCTTCAGACTCAAGAATGGCGTTTTCTCTTCTGTGAAGAACACTGCAACATCTGAAAAGGTGATCTGCATTAGAAAATAGCCCTCATCCAGAGAGTGATTCAGGAGAGAAGCACATGGTGATCCCAAATATGATTGGATCACTTCAGGATATCAATAGAGTGGGAAATACTGGAATGTCCTCCCCTCTCTTTTCCTTAGCTCCCTGGATCTTCAAGAAAGGGGTGAGAAGGAAAAGAGAAGGCCACAATCTTTGTTCCTGTCATCTAGATTTCTTGTGTGAAGGGAGACTTTTTTAGCACATGAAACGTTTTCCATGTAGGTCCTGACAATCTGCTTTTCTAAACTGATATAAGTCTATGGCAGACTCTCCCAATCATCCAAGTTTTATTATTTATGTATTTGACTTCCAGTCTGTTTGGTCAAGTTCTTTTGCCACAAAAGGCAGAGAACTCTACAGGGCCCTCTTCCCTTCCCTGGGAATAGAAATAGGAAAACCACATATTGACTCATTAGGAATGGCTTCCTTTCATGATGGCTCCAAAACCAGGAGCCTAACTGCATCAAAATGGGGGACAAGCCCTGTCTCAAGGCCATGGATTCAATGGTCTTTTAGGAACAGAAGAAGTCCTGCAGAGGACACTCTGAGGGCTGCCATTGGCTGGAATCTCAGTCCCTCCCACAATCCCTAGCCCTGATTGGCTGGAATCCCAGTCCCTCCCACATCCCACACAGATTGACATCACTGCTACGGAAGGCTCTCTTGACCAATCAGAGAGCAAGATGAAGGTTCTTCTGGAAGCTTCTGTGAGAATGAGATATAAGGCCTGAGAGACCAAGAGACAGTTGGGGGAATTGTGTTGGTTGGAGATTGAGAGAGAGAGAGTTAAAGAGTGGATCTTGGAAGTTAGTCTCAGAATTGGATGCTTAGGTTTATTTATTTGTTTTAAAAGCTTGCATGAATTGAATATTATATACTTACAATTATTGTACCTGCAAGATTCTTAATATCTTGTACGACTTATATTTCAGTTATATTTTGCTCTTTATAGTAAATATCTCCTTGGAGTATCTACTACTCAATGCTCCTTTTACAC
>NW_024814039.1:1968-2413 GCF_019175285.1 Sceloporus undulatus
CAGTTGGAGATTGAGAGAGAGAGTTAAAGAGCGGATCTTGGAAGTTAGTCTCAGAATTGGATGCTTAGGTTTATTTATTTGTTTTAAAAGCTTGCATGAATTGAATATTATATACTTACAATTATTGTACCTGCAAGATTCTTAATATCTTGTACGACTTATATTTCAGTTATATTTTGCTCTTTATAGTAAATATCTCCTTGGAGTATCTACTACTCAATGCTCCTTTTACACATGTCTTGGCTTGGTTGATGCTTGGGAAGATCGGTAAAGAAGTAGAAATAAGGTTCCTTAACTGGTCCCAGTGTAAGTTAAGGGAAACCCTTTTATAATTCACTGGATGATGGCAGAGAGATTTAAGGAATTTAAGGGTCTCCTGGGCTAAGAGCCATAATGTATAAATGTCTAATTAACAATTTGTAATCCACTCTGATAGCCTTTTGGC
>NW_024814040.1:0-2413 GCF_019175285.1 Sceloporus undulatus
ATAGGGCAATATAGCAAAGACTTTTTGGCATCGACCACCAACCCCCCACCCCGTATCACTTCCTTTTCCTTGTTCATTTTTAATTTATCATCGTCGTCATCATCATCACCATGTAATCCTATTGGTCACGGTGGTGCAGTAGTTAAATGCCTATACTGCAGCCACTCATGCACAAACCATGAGGTTGCCAGTACAATACCAGCAAATGGGCTCAAGCTTGACTGATGCTTGCATCCTTCCAAGGTCGCTAAAATGAGCACCCAGATTGTTGTGGGCAATTCGCTTACAGTTGTAAACTGCTTAGACACTGTTAGTTCAGTATGAAGCAGTATATAAATGAAGCTGGGTTTTTTGTTTTTTTGTTTTTGTTTTTTATCTTGCAGCAGCTTTGAGACTATAGGGCAAAGTAGACAGGCATGAAGTGGCCCATCACCATGGTCCCAAATTGGCCACTGGCAATGAGTGGATTTTCCCTGCTCCTTATGCCAGCAGCTTCAGGCCACCTTAGAGCAGATTCCAGCTGCTCCAGGGGCATGCATCATCTGCACATATGACCCTGAAGTGGCTGGAAGCCACTCCTTTTGACCCATCTGTTTTGGGCCTAACTGTGCTAAACAAGTTATAGCATGAGTAAAGAAAGACAAAATTTAGTTTTCTCCATGCCACTCTGTATGCCCTTGTAGCACTTTTGTTTTCTTCCTGAGAAGAGATGCCCATTTAGTAAAGGCACACTGTTTCCCCTTGGGAAGAGAACATAAATGCTACAACATCATGCAGAGTGGCATGGAGAAAACTGCTACTCTCCCCATTGGTTTATCCCTTCTTTTCTTGTGTAGTAAAATCCCAAGTCTATGAAAGCTCATGCTATAACTATTTTTGCACAGTTAGTCTCAAAGGTGATGCAAGATCCCACTATATATTGATATTTCTGACTAACACAGCTATGTCTCTGATTTCTACCCCCATGGAAAACATCATTGTCATGCAACAACAGCCTATTATTGTTCTCTCTGTCTCTCTCTCTCTTATACATATGTATTTTTAGGAGCAACCCTAGTAAGCCAGTTTTAAAAAAGAGTCAGGGAATTAGGTCTGATTAATACCAGTTATTTATTTATATCATGCTGGAGTTTCTCAAGAGACAGAGAGAGAGAGAGGAGAAGGGGTGTTTCTTTTGTCATCTTTTTTTAACAACAAAAAAAATGTGTTTGCCTTCACGGCTTTGGAGTGCTCGCTAATTCCATCTGTCCACAACAGAGCCATCAGAACTGCGAGAAAAAGCATTTCCATATGTGCAAATTACCACGCAGGCTCTTAATCTGTGCTCTGCTTCTCTGAAGTGGATGGTGCGGATGGCTGCCAAACCCCACTAATGGCATTCAAATAAAAGACTTTATTGGTTTTAACTGCCACTATTTCCCCCCCAAATAGATTTAGAACACCTCCCCTCCCCCTTCTTTTCATCTTTTTTTTTAAACAAAAAAAGCACCAATTTGCATTTCTACCAGTCATCAAATGGAAAATGGCTATTGATGTCAATTACCTTTACTCTTAAGGTGAGGGTTTGGAGTAAAGTGTGTGTGTGTGTTTGTGGAGGGGGTTCTACCTAGGCAGCTGCTAGGAAATGTTCAAGCCAAAGCCCTTGCTACCCTTTTCCTAGAATGTATCTTTTCTGTTGAACATCACTATTTTTCCCTGCTGTACAGAGCACATTGTTGTTATTATTGTTGTTGTTAACTGCCCTCAAGTCAACCCCAACTCATGGCGATCCTTTGGTGAGACCTTAATGCAGATTCTTTAATACAGGTAATTTCTCAGCCAGGGTTCCCTGGGGCCCTAGGCTTCTGTGAGAGATTGCTAGAAGCTCCATGAGAGATCATAACTCAAAAAACAAACAGTTTTGAGTTGTAGATGGCCACTATTCTTTATCAGCTTCTTAGTTAAACATACTTAACTAAGCAACCACTTCTGGTCCGATACCCCAAACATCATAGAAACATCATTGACCTTATGTCTGATCATGACCTCCTTCTCCCCATGCTGCAAATGCCCAGTAAAGTAGATTGGGGTGGGCAGTTGTTACTGTGGCAATGGTGTCATAGTCACTATGAATTAGTGATTGTGAATATAGAAGATCTGTAACTGTTCCATATTGAAGATCACTACTTAGTCATGATTGTGATACTATTGCCATGATCATAACTCCCCTCTACTCTTCTTTCCTGTGCATCAGCTGCATGGGGAGAAGGAGATCCATTCAGCCCATGACCAAAGCATAGTGAATTATGTTTCATCATATTTTAGGGGTCGGGCCAGGCAAAGTTGCTTAGTTAAGTATTCTTAAGTAGCAGTTACAAGATTTGTTTGTGTTGTTAACAGTGCTCAAATCAACCCCGACTCATGGGCGGGTTAT
>NW_024814041.1:0-2413 GCF_019175285.1 Sceloporus undulatus
GTTGTCGCCATGGAAACACCAAGGGAGGGAGGGAGAGTACTGAGCATGGTCCTCAAGAGATCTGGGCATGCTCAGTAGCAGCCACTGAAGCCCCTCTGCCCTGAAGTAAGATGGCTGCCCTGGCTGCCACTGAGCATGCTCAGTCCCTCCAGAGGAGAAAATGGAGGAGGAGGAAGGGGCCTGAGCCTTTAAGGGTTTGAGCCATTCCCAGAAAGGAGCAATTATTAATAATTAATACTAATTAGAAGTGAGTCAGTTGGAAAAGCCCATCTCACTCCAGAAGATAAAATAAAGATACTTGAAGAGTTTGCTCTCTACCTCTTTTCTAATGTAACGGGAAAATACAGGGAAGAGCAAAATATCAGTACAGAATATATAGGTCATGCCAAGATAATAAATAGAACATGTATTGGAAGGTATTAGAAGTTGTAAATATGATCCATCTGTGAATATCGTGTATGTTCAAGAGATGCTGGCAGAAGTTATAAATAAGGACAGGTTGCTTACCTGTAACACTATTTCTTCGAGTGGTCATCTGCGAATACATACAAATGGGTTTCACTGCGCCTGCGCAGTGCTGCTCGGAACCTACTGGAATCACTGGGCAGAGTTAACTCTGCAACATATTGAAACTTTTTGGCGGTAACTCCGTCCACCCGTTATAAGGCCCCTGCCTTCCCGCTCTTTTCCCCAGTTCCGCAATTTTTCCGCCAAGCAGGCGCTGGAAAGAGAGCCAATGTGAGCAGGACACTGAGGGGACGGACGGGTGGGATTTGTATGTATTCGCAGATGACCACTCGAAGAAATACTGTTACAGGTAAGCAACCTGTCCTTCTTCTTCGTGGTCTCTGCGAATCATACAAATGGGTTTAGACTGACAAGCTAAGGTATGCGGCGGAGGGAGTGTCCTGATACCAAAGCTATGGTAACCCAAAGGTATATTTATTACCATAAAAAACCTTGGACCATAGGAGTCAGTCTGTTTGTTCATGCACAGATCACATAGCAATAACTTTGCTAAGCCCGAGAAGGGAACAGAGGTCGTGCAAGACCGATCCCATAGGACTTGTGCAAACCAACATTCAACAAATGTAAACAGTATCAACTGTAGAACACAACAACATCAGTAGTGCAATCAATGCAACCCTGAAACCAACACAGCCCTCCCGAAAGCTGTGTCTCAGATAGCTCTGGTGTCCAACCTATAGTAGTAAAAGTCAGAGGTTGAGACCAGACAGCAGCCTTACAGACATCCCCCAAAGGAATCCCCGAGAGGAATGCGGAGGACGCTGACATTGTCCTTGTCGAATGAGAACGAACCCTGCCAGGGAGAGGTTTACCCAACAGCTCATAGCAGAGGTGGATGGTACCAGCCACCCATTTGGACAACCTCTGAGCAGACACAGGCAACCCCTTCTTTGGTTCCGAGTAGATTGGAAAGGTCTCTCGGAACGATTGGAGGCAGCAGTTCTATGCAGGTAAAAGGCCAGCGCTCTCCTGACATCAAGAGAGTGAAGGCGTCGCTTTTCACACGACATCGGGTTGGATGCCAGAGTGGGCAACACAATGTCCTGGCACATGTGGAAAGCAGACACTACCTTAGGCAGGAAGATAATGTCCGTACGGAGGACCACCTTGCCCTTGTGGAATCTCAGGAATGGCTGGTCCCTCCGTAAGGCACAGAGTTTGCCCGCACGGTGGGCAGAGGTGATGGCCACAAAGAAAGCGGTATTCGAAGTCAATAGACTCAAGTCCGCTGTGGCCATCGGTTCAAAGGGCTTGGATTGGAGAGCAGACAGTACCGGCTCCAAACTCCAAGCTGGCGTTGGTACCGACACAGGAGGATAAAGGTTGGCACAACCCTTCAGGAACCCCTTCACCAAGGGGTCTTTGAAGAAAGAAACCCTCCCCCCGAACTGGTATTTGGCACAAATGGCAGACAGGTAGCATTTGATGGATGTGAGGGACAGCCCTCCATCCAAAAGTGCCATCAAAAACTCCAGCACCACTGGAGTGGACACCTGAGCAGGAGACAAGCCCTTCTGGTCCAGGAAGAGGCAAAATCTCCTCCATTTCAGGGCATAGGACCGCTGGGTAGAAGGTTTCCTCGCAGCCAGGATCACCGTCCTCACCGACTCTGGCAAGGCAGTCGGGGCCGAATCCTCCAGGCCACCAGCGGCAGGCTCTCGATGTCCGGTGGAGAATTAGTCCGTCCTGGATTGACAACAGGTACAGACACGGGTTGAGACGGCTGTCTCGGCCACCACGGGGTGATCAGGATCGCGTGTGAGCGATCCGTTGTCATCTTGGACACCACCCTGATGATGAGAGGGAACGGAGGGAGGGCGTAGAGGAGCTCCCCCGTCCAGAGGAAAGCGAATGCGTCTCCGAGGGATCCGTCCATTCGCTTCCT
>NW_024814042.1:0-2413 GCF_019175285.1 Sceloporus undulatus
CAGAAAATGATTCAGCAGCTACCATATAAGCTTGCATTATTAATTGAAAAAGGAAAAATATATAGAAGCTTCACACACAGAGAGTCTGTGAACATTTAGAAGGGAATGCCATAATCTCAAAAAATCAACATGAGCTTCAGAGAAACAAGTCATGTCAGACCAATCTGATTTCTCTTACCAGCTTGGTAGATGAAAGGAATGCTGTGGACATAGGATATCTTGGTTTCAGTAAGGCCTTTGTCAGGGTTCCCCGTGACAAATGTGGGCTAGACAATACAAGTGATTGACCAGCCGAACCCAAAGGCTCCTCTTTGTCCTGGAGAGAAGTGACCAGTGGGATGCCAAAGAGTTCCATCATGGGCCCAGTGCTATTCAACGTCTTTAACAGCAACTTGGACAAAAGAATAGGGGGGGCATGCTTATCACATTTGCAGATGACGCCAAATAAGTTTGAATTTTGATCCTCTCCTCTAGGGTATTAGCTGCTACTTCTAATTTGGCGTCATTTGCAAATTGGATAAGCATGCCCTCTGTTCATCTAAGTCATTGATAAAGAAGTTGAATAGCACTGGGCCCAGGACAGAGCCCCACTGGACACCACACTGGTCACTTCTCTTCAGGCCGAAAAGGAGCCATGGCTGACCATCCTTTGGGTTCGGCCGCTCAACCAGTTACAAATTCAAGTAACAGTTGCCTTGTCTAGCCCACATTTTACAAGCTTGTTTGCAAGAATGTCATGGGAAACCTTGTCAAAGGCCTTATTGAAATCAAGATATACAGTACTATATTCACAGCATTCCCTTCATCTACCAGGCTGGTCATTTTATCAAAGATTTGTCTGGCATGACTTGTTCCTCTGAAACCCCTGTTGACTTTTTGTGATTATGGCATTGCCTTTTAGATAGATGTTCACAGAATCTTTCCTGGTATTGATGTCAGACTAATTGCTGGGATCCAGGATGAAGAGAAGCCATTGCTTTGGGTTCAGTTTATGAGCCAACTACAAATCCACCTAACAGTTGCATTGTCTAGCCCACATTTTGCTAGCTATTTTGCAAGAATAACTCATCATTATAGGTTCCAGAGTTACTTCTAGTTTTCAAGACTTGCAAACCTAGTAGCAGGGGGTAAAGAGCATCCAGGCTTTGGGCTGGAGAGGCTCTATGCCCCCTCCAACCCACTATAATTGGGGGTGATACTGGAACCCTTCATTTTCCCATGTTTCCCAGTCCAGGTGCTGCAAAAAGATTAAGATTAGAAACAAATCTCTACTCTTCCCCCTCCCACCTCCAGATGGCGCTGTTGGTGTTGCCTTTGAGGAAAGAAGAGAATCCGTGCGGGCGGAGCGCAGCAAACAAAACAAGGCACATCCCGCATAGCCTGGAATGCGCATGCGCATATTGTCTGAGCCCTTGGCAGTTTTGTGGTTCTCTACTCGAGACGAGGAAGGACAGTTACGCGGACGGTGCAATTCCTCCCAAGGTCAGGTTTTTGTTGCAGAATTAACGCAGTTTGATACCGCTTTAACTTGTCATGGCTCCATGCTATGGAATCCTGGGATTTGCAGTTTGGGGATATACTTACCTTTCTCTGTTAGAGAGCTCTGGTGCCCCAAGAAACTACAAAGTCCAGGGTTTCATAAAAAAAGATGGAGCAATGGTGTTTAAAGTGGTGTCAAACTGGGTTAATTCTGCAGTGCAGATGCAGCCAAATTGTTGCTGGTTGGAAAGAAGAGACTCGAGGGGTTGGATTCACTGAATTGTATGGCTTTGCTCCCCTTCTTTGCACTCCTTGCCCTACCTTACAGGGTTGTTGTTCAAACTGGATGTAATAAAGCTGCCAAAATAAATGAAGCTAGACACTTTCTGGGCATGGAATAGATTAAATTATATAGAGACTCCTTAGTTTTGAATTATTATTATTATTATTATTATTCTTAAAAGTACAAAATAAACAAATATAAAACATACAAGTAGCAAATTCACATAAATAACAAACAATAAAAAGGAAAACAAACAAACAAAAGACCTATATGCAACCAATTGACAACATTTGCAATAAGATTTTAAAGACTTTTATGCTGTTTCAATTAAATTTGGTTAATTAATCATTTCTACATGTCACTGACAAACCCAATGTCTCATTAAAGTTGTGTAATTCCAGTTTTCCAATTATGTATATAATTTCATTTCTGTAACTGTGTTGATATTATTATCCAAAAGAAAAATCCGCCTCGCACCCTCAGAACATCTGGGCAGCAACTGCTGAAGGTGCCTGGGGCTAGGTTAGCCTCTACCTCTAGAAGGGCCTTTTCCACAGCTGCCCCAGCCCTTTGGAACACGCTGCCCACGGAGCTCCGCTCATCTACCACCCTGGCCCAATTTAGGAAGGTTTTGAGATCCTTCCTAAATTG
>NW_024814043.1:0-2412 GCF_019175285.1 Sceloporus undulatus
CTTAGTCCATCCTGGGAGCACCAAAAAGAAGCATGGATCCCCTCTATTCTCCCATCCACCCAGCCTTTAGGATGAGCACAAACAAATATGCCTGCCAGAATTTTCTAAGTTCTTTGGTATCATTTTCCTTTGTATCTTCCTTTACATCCTTTGTAACATGTCCCTACGTTTTACCCTCAACCTATTCACAGGTCATATCAAAATCCATAATGTTAGCCTCAAAACCTGCCCTCAACTTATACATGAGGTCGACTTATAGTTGAGTATATACAGTATCCGTAATTGCATTGCACAATTTGTCTTTCCAGCATAGTGGGTTTTTTTTTACCTACAATAATAAGTTAAAAATCAAAGTATAATCCTATGACTTCTTAGTTTTAAAGTGGAATAAAAGGCTAGGGTAGGATTTTCTTGGTGAAGCATCACTTCCTGCAACAAAGCACTCATTTAATTCACAAAAAGATATCTTGTGTAGCTCATAAATTTGTGAACTGCTCTGCCAGGCATAACATGCTTTGCTGATAATGACTCATTCTCATTTTGTGGAAGGTTGTCAACTTCAAAGGGAATGTTGTCTTTTGCCAATTTTCTCTCTACAGCTCAGCTCCAATATTTCTTATAAAAAGGCATCTCTTCTTTAAAATGATGTCTTTTAATATCATTATAATATGTAATGTTTAATATTATAATATGTAATGCTTCCAATACTAAACTGCACAGACCAGTGGTCTAACTCAGTACAAAACAACTTCCACAGTATGGAGCGATGAAGGAATTTGGTTTAAAACCCTTTTCAAAACTCCCTCATCCTCCTATAGTTAAGAAGACATAAGATCTTTTTCTTAAGAAGCAACATTTCACAACTCCTAAAAATGACTATCCGCACTGTAGAAACAATCCAGTTTGACCCCACTTTAAGCGCCCTGGCTCAGTGCTATGTATTCTGGGAATTGAAGTTTTGTGAGACATTTAACCTTCTCTGTCAGAGCTCTGGTGTTGCAATGAACTACAAATCCCAGAACACCACTCAGTGCTTCTTAATTAACACAAGATTTGTGCTGGCTAGATAACAGTCAATTTACAAGATTGGGCTGTAAGTCATTTTATCACTTCTGCTACCCTTGCAAACTAATACAACCCTATGTATTAAGGACCACACTCAAAATGTGAGACTGCCAACTGGTTAGAAAAATAGCAACAGTAGCCTGACTGTTATATTGATCCATTTTCCCTTCTTGCTCTGGGGTCACTTGCAGCTTTTTCTCAGATTCCATTTTGTTTAAAGGTGGAGGACATTGGTGAACAGAGAATTTTAATCCTGGACTCTAGCCTGGACCAGTTGTGGGCTCCAGCTTCTGAGTCACGAGTCTCTGCTTTCAGGCGCTTCCTGGGTCCAAGAACATTTCAGCAATTGTACTGTGAAGAGTTATTCACATTTTACAGCCATGGAGATATGAAATTCTTCCAAAACCTTTTCCCTAACTTCACAATTAATAATTTTTCTAGGTCAAACTGTAGAACTCATTACTTGGATTTTGGAGTGAGTTCCAGGCTCTTCTGAATGTGAAGAGTTCCATTTAACAACATCTACAGTCATTTTGCTTGGGTCTGCTTTCAAATTCAACCATTTTAAGATGGGACTATTTGATTGTTGCTGGGGTAGAGTTGTAAGTATTTGTCCTTCTTTTAAAAGAAGATGAATGGATTCTGGATCCATGGATTCAACCATCCATGTTTTATACACACACACACACACACACACATATATAAAAGCAAAAAAACAAACATTGATTTTGCCATTTTATATAAGGGACACCATTTTACTACCCCATTATATGTAGCAAGGCTTGAACATCCACAGATTTGGGTATCCACAGGGGTTCCTGGAACCAAACCCCAGTGGATACCATGGATTCATTACAATTACTATCTTAAAGCTGAGAGAGCTGTTGTTTTGTTGTTCTTGTTTTGTGCCTTCAAGTCATTTCTGACTTATGATGACTCTAAAGCAAACCTATCTTCAGATTTTCTTGGCAGAGATTGTTCAGAGGAGGCTTGCCATTGCCTACTGCTGAGGCTGAGAGAGTGTGATTTGTCCAAGGTCATCCAGTGGTTTTATGGCTGAGCCGGGATTTGACACCTGGTCTCAAGAGTGGCTTCAAAACGGAGTGGAAAACCATCCTGTTCAGAGAAGCCTTCCCAGGCATTGCATAATTGTCGCTTACTATTTGATGTTCTTTTGGTGCCTGTTTTTTGAACCACTTCCTGTATTGCTATGTACTGTATATGTATTATCCTACTTGAGAGTATGTATTTACCCTGGAAGAAGATTAACCATCCATTATGAAGCCAAGCCCTCCCTCCAGTCCATCTGCCTTGGTCCAGGCCTTGGAGGTAGAGAGGAACTGCTGG
>NW_024814044.1:0-2412 GCF_019175285.1 Sceloporus undulatus
AGCAGAGAGACAAGGCCTGGAACCACTAGGCTTCACTGCTGCACTGAGGTCTGGCTGGGCCTTGCTTGGGTCTACTGTTTTTCTTTGGCCACTGCCATTAGGGTTGGGAGGAAGGAGGCCCAGCAGTCCTTCTAGGCATGGCCCTCTCTCTCTGAAGGTGGGAGAGTGGGACTCCCCAAAGGGGGTTTCAATGCTTTTAATGGTGGCTCTCATGCAGTAGCAAAGGTGCTGGTGGTGGTGATGATGATATTATCAGGTCTGCGGGGGAGAGGATGGAGCTGCCGCCAGACCTTAATAATCATTAATGCCACCCCCCCCCAGTCATTCTGAGGCAGAGGCATCCAGTTTGTGTTCCGGCGGACATTTTGTCTTCCGGGAGCCATTTTGTGTTCTGGGCCATTTTGTTTTCCGGCAGCCATTTTGTGCTGCTTCTGACTGTGGGGAATAATGTTCCGGAACCTTCTCTGAGGCCTCCTCCCTTGAACTGAGAGACTCCTCTTTCTCTCCCTGAGACTTCAGAGCCAGAAGGAGGCCAGGCTCCTTTGGCCAAAAGGGAGTCAGTGTGTCTCTTTCTGTGTCTTCTATGTCTCTTTTCTGAGAGGTTTATTTTTATTATTATTATTATTATTCACAAACATTAGGCTTTGGCTACTATCCCTGTTTTTAATAACTGTTTTAATAACTGTCCAGTAATTTAATGGTATTTTATTTTGGAAGGGAGTGTTAGGGTCAGGGTTTGGGAGATCATGAAACATGTTTTTATTGTATTGTATGCATATTTTTTATTGTAAGCTGCTAAAAGGTGGCCATTCTTGTGTAGTAATTGTCTTGTGATTAACTCCAACAACAGCCTTGTAAGGTAGGCTTCATAGGCTCCTAGGGCTGGAAGGGATTCCCAAGGGCCAAACAGTCAGCCCCATTCTGCCCTCCAAGTCCTCTGAAGAGATGGCCATCCAGACAGAGACTCCAATGCTCTTTGAGGCAGCATCTCCCATAGATTTGCTCAGAGGTCATGGGGCCAACAGTCCCATAGGATCCGATCCTTGCCTCCCCCTTTGGGAAACCAGAACCCCTCAGCCCCCTGCACTATTTACTACCAGGAATTACTATGGCTGTGACTCAAAGGAGTTTCCTAGCCATTACTTTCTGCCCTCCATGGCCATTGGCACTGACCTTTCCCCATTGCCTTCTCTCCCTCAGCCCTGAGGACCTCCTCCTTCTTCGCACTCAGAGCAACCCTTCTCTACGGCTGAGGAGACGGACTCTGACCTGGGGAAGCTCTGGCCATAAAGGACTGCAGGAGAGTACTTTCTGGGGCTGCAGGAATCAGGATCTTTGTACTGAAGGTAGGTCTCTATTCCTGGAGCTGAAAGAGGACTTTGTTTAAATGTTTCAGTCCAGGATTGTGTGGAAGGGTTGCAGCTGAGAGAGTAAGCCCATGCTTTGCAGGAATAAAGTCCCAAATTCAGTCTCTGGCAGCATTGTCTTCCCAGAAGGTGGAAGTGAGATTTCCAGACCCCAGACACACAGTGCAAGTGAGTCCTTTGTGTGGGCAATGTGTGTATGTGTTGTTTACTAGAGCTTTGTGAGATATTTGTTTCACTGGATTTATAAAATGAATTTACATAGGTCTTCACTTTCCAAAAATGAGCATAATCCAGGCTGCAATATTCACTCATAAACCTATACCTTTATAGATTTTTGTTGTATAAGTGCAACATATTCAGCAGTGTGCATCTTTTTAAAAAATATACAAGAGAAGGTGAAGAAATTGTGATTTTGACAATAGATCCATTCAGAAAAAAATGCACACAAATGTACATGCCTCAATTTCTGTGTGGCTTTAGCAAACAGAGGAAGGAGGTACATACCTCATGCTCCTGCTATGACTGACACACACAAACCCACAAATCTTGTAATGGTAAATTTGTAAACTGCTTTGGTCTTTTTGGAAAGGCAGTATATACATAAATTTATTATTATTATATTATTATAAATACAGCAGTTAATCTCAGAGATTTGTCTCATTTGGAAAAATGAAATGATTATTTTACAAGTGTCTAAATGAAAAAGGGGCCGTGGATCAGATCCATAAAGTAATACAGGTCTTATTCAGCCCAAGGGATGGAATTTCTCCACCTGGGATATAAATCATAGAATCGTAGAGGGTGACTAAAATGGTGAAGGGTCTGGAAACCATGCCTTATGAGGAATGACTTAGTGTGGTAGGGATGTTTAGCCTGGAGAAGAGAAGGTTAAGAGGTGATATGATAGATCTGTTTAAATTTTTGAAGGGATGTCAATATAGAGGAGGGAGCAAGCTTGTTTTCTGCTGCTCCAGAGACTAGAACCCAGAACAATGGATGCAAGCTCCAGGAAAAGAGATTCCACCTCAACCTTAGGAGAAACTTC
>NW_024814045.1:0-2412 GCF_019175285.1 Sceloporus undulatus
AAAACCACATTCCAAAAACACGTAATACACTTACAAAATACAAATATATTTTTTAAGTAGTCACTTCTGTCACTCAGTAAATATAATTCCACTATAAATCCCTGTGTACAAGAAAGCATTACATGTGCTTTGATGCAAATTTCTTCAATCAATGTCTATCATTTTGTTTCCAGTTCATTTTGCATCTGCTAAATATGTGAATAGCAGAAGGAGGAGCAGAACATGAGAGATAGTGTGAAGTGTTCTTGAAGCATTACCAAAGCAAGAGAAAAATCATTTTCTGAGATACAGTTTTGCCCAGTCCTGCCAAACTTTTTAATGTTTTCAGTAGTGTTGATTTATTAGGATTGCTTTGGAAGATAACACACCAAGTACCTTCCCCCCATAAAATCACGGTGACAGAGAATAATTTTTACACCTTTCAAACTGTCCATTGTGAAAGATTTTTCCATTACGATGAAGGTGTTCAGAGATCTTCTCTGTAATATGAAATAATAACTCCCTTGAGATACTAGGTCTGCCAATATAAAAACTATGTGTCGACAGTGAACTGATACTTTGACTGAGCAGGTGTTTATTGAGTAAAGTTTATTTTTTAATTATTATTTCTACATTTATCTATTTATTTTCAGATTTAAAAAAAGCAAATTACCTCACATTTTGGGTTTGTTGCTATTCTTATTCTGATAAATTATCTTCACACAATAAGGTATGGCTGTTTTAATTACTACCATTAAAACTGAACTTGTTACTTCATCACCATACCCACAGCTTTTGCACTTCTCTTGCTGTTCACCCACACAATCTGCTCGTGTATGGGTAAAAATGTCTCTAGACACTTCACCCTATGTATCTAATGAAGTAGACTTAGGGGCTTGACAGACAGTCCCAAAGGAGTGGCATCCCACTGCCCCTTTCAGCACCAGATCAGGGCCACAGCAACTGCACGCCACAGGCCCAATCCAACGCTTTGCCACTCTAAAAAGGAACATCAAAATGCAGCTCCTTTTTAAAGCAGCAAAATGCCATATGTGCCACTGCGGTAGCGGCTTTTCCACATTTCTTTGGAACAGTGTGTCTAAAGGCTGTGCCAAAGAAATGGCATATGCCACCTGCTATGCAGGCGGGCGGGCAGCGCAACGCTGGCATCAGGGCAGAGTTGGGGCATGCAGTGTGTGGTCGCCACGCCCCCACTCCACCCTGATGCTGGTTTTTATTGCCGGTCTGTTTAGCTTCTTAGTCTACGAAATCTTAAGCTACCAACCTCTTCCTTTCAGTTAGTCTGAAAGGTGTTGCAACATCCCTTTGTATTTTGTAAAGAGGCTAATGGATTTCCAGACTAACATGGGCATGGGACAGACAGGCGCAATAGGGGGCCCTCATCTCATGCGAGGGGCAATGCTTCCAGACACCCCTCACACGTGACAAGGGCATCAAAATGGTGGTGCCCTGTACAGATGGGCACCGCCATTTTGATGTGATGAACACTTAGCATCCACACATCACAGTGCCATAATGGTGTCGCGAGTAACACACAGACTGGAGCAATAAACTGCATCATTCCTTCCAGGAAGTTATTAAAACATCTAATCAATATTCTGTACAGCAAACAAGAAAAGATCAAGAGAGAAATCTCCAATCTAGAAGCACATGTACTGAACCAAAACTCTGTATAAGTCATCAATGGACATAACGTCTCGAAGAACAGGAAAACCATTTATGAGAGACTTTTCTTTTCCCTGATGAAAAAGAAAGAAAATAAACTTTGCTTACTATGACAAGACTCCACAATCCACAACAGGAATACCATGAACTCAAACAACAATATTATAAATCTATCAATGTACACCCTGAATCATGCAAATGATTCTGTTCTGTCACAGGGTTTATTGTTGTGCCCTACAAACATGATATATTTTATGGTGATCTAAAGGTCTTTTGCTGCCTACTTGACTAGGAATACTAGTCAAGACAACTCACAAGGATTACCCCTGTCTCCACATCAAAGAGAGTAAAGATGAGTTGTAGTTATTATGGACAAATGCAATTCTGAGAGACAGCTGTGACACACTGCAGTTTATAGAATCCTGTCTAACAATCTCATATAGATGAATACCAGAAGGAATTACACAGACTACTTAGGGAATTTCCCATGGAAGTGCAGAAGCTGATCCAAATGGAGCCCTGGTGGCACAGTGGTTAAATGCCTGTACTGCAGCCATTCACTCAAAACCACAAGGTTGCGAGTTCAAGACCAGCAAAAGGGCCCAACCTCGACTCAGGCTTGCATCCTTCCGAGGTCGCTAAAATGAGTACCCAGACTGTTGGGGGGCAAAAATTAGCTTACTTGCTAATTAGCTTACTTGCTGTTCACTGCTATGATCTTTGGAATAGCGGTATATAAATAAAAAA
>NW_024814046.1:0-2412 GCF_019175285.1 Sceloporus undulatus
ATACAGTGGTACCTCGGGATACGAAATACCCAGGTTACGAAATTTTCGGGATACGAAAAAATCCCATAGGGGATCATTGTTCCGGGTTACGAATGTTTTTTCGGGTTACGAAAAAACTTTTGGTGCTTTTTTCGGCTTTTTCGCACGGAATCGCGGCTTTTCCCCATTAGCGCCTATGGCAATTCGGCTTACGAAGGCTTTTCGGGTTACGAAAGCGGCCGCGGAACGAATTAATTTCGTAACCCGAGGCACCACTGTAATTGATGTCTACTGATGTTGCCCCTCCAGATGTTTTGGACATCAGCTCCCAGAATCTTTGACCATTGGCTGTGCTAGCTGGGGTTTCTGGGAGCTGATGTCCAAAACACTTAGAAGCCCAAAAGTTGAGAACTACTACATTCAGATGAAGCATAGAAGGGCACTGAAGTTCTAGTGACTGCATCCTTCTGGTGAGAGGCCTTCTCTGATACACTGCTGAAGCATGGCATGCATACTAAAGTAATCGATTAATTTTTTTTTAGTGACACACACACACACTGTTGCTCCAGGACTGGGCCACCTGCAGACTCATTCTAATCCCTCTGAAATGAATATGTGAGGCTTCATTACAAAGACAATTAGGGAGTAAACCCTGCCTTCCCATTTAGCAATGAGAGATGTTCCTAAACCTGTTTTTGTATAGAAGTGTATGCTTTGATCTTTCACTTGCTTTCATCTTGGTGCTTTTTTGGTCTTTTGTGTGGCTGCATCCCTGTACAATGGCACATGATGTGACCTGCCAGATTATGGAGCATCTCACAAGGCCTGTTGGGTTTCTCTGTTAATTAGGGAAAGGGCTTCTCTAGGGCTTACTAGCTTGTCTAGATGTCACACCACTTCCAAGCAATTTCATACTATGCTAATTCATTGCCAACTCTTCTTGTAAAATTATCATAGCAATTATGTGCCAATTAGAAGAATAAGCAATTAGTGTGCAAATTCAACCATAAATAAAAGAAGAGCATCAAGATTTTTTTGTAAAGAGAGTGAGACTAGCTTCTTATTCAAAAATGATGCTTATTCCTGCGGAAAAAATGAAAGAGATTATGAAGGTGCAGACAGCCTTGTAGTAATGAGATTAGATGCATGTAAAATATGTGCTACATCCTACTGAGTTAGTGATGCAGTCAGACAATTTTAGGCTCTGGATTTCATGGGTGTAGGGAGCAGGAGGAGCTTTAAATGTTTATGTGTACTGTATGTGTTTCACTTATTTCATACTGTGGTAATCTTACCATTGTTGCATTTGGAGGTCCTTGTTGATTTCATTTTTCTTAGTGCAGCTCTTCTGCCATAAAGGCTTTTCTTGACAGCACCACTGCCTTGAGCTAGGGTTCAGAATGGATAGCAATGTGTTATTTAGCTGGCAAAGAGGTATTTAATTGAGCAGATAGGGTAATTGAAATATTATAGGAGGAAGAACAGTGCTTTATAGATCATACTGAAGCCTTTGATTCTGTAGGTCATGAAAATCTGAGTTGCTCTAAATGAAATTGAAGTGCCACATTTGGATGTCCTGACATGCAACCTATATTTTGAACAAGGGCCATTGTAAGAACAGAATATGTCAAAATAGAATGGTTTCCAGTTGGCAAGAGTGCCAGGAAAAGCTGCATTGTATCACCTGTTTCATGTATATGCTGAACATATCATAATGAAAACTGGATTAAACTCAGAGGACGTAACTGTTAAAACTGGGGAAAGGACCATCAACAAGTTAAGATATGTAGACAACACCATTTACTAGCAGGAAATAACAAAAACCTGGAACGACTATTGATGAAAGTCATGGAAGTAAGTGCAACAACAGTGTTACAACTGAACACTAAAAAATCAAAATAATATCCACAGATGATTCATTTAACTTTAAAGTGGATGATGAAGACATTAAATAACTAAAGATTTTTTATGCCTTGGCTCAGTTATTAATCAAAATGGAAGCTGTAGTCAAGAAATCAGAAGAAGACTAGGACTTGGAAGGGTAGCTATGAAGCAACTAGATAAGATTCTCAAGTGTATTATTATTATTATTATTAAACTTTATTTCTATAGCGCTGTAATTATACACAGCGCTGTACAAAGTCGGTAAAATTAGGAGTAAATAAAAGCCTGCCCAAGGCGTACATTCTAAGATAACAATTAAAAGAGGAATAGATAAAATTACCATATAGAAAAGAAAAAACAGATTAAAAACATCAAATATCAAACAAATCACATCACATCAAATATTGTCAGACAGCCAGATGACAATCACAAATTCCCTGAGAACGCTTCCCTAAACAATATGGTTTTCAGCTCAGCCTTAAAGCTCGTTAGGGAAGTGATGAGCCGTGCATGCAGAGGAAGAAGGTTCCAGGAATGAGGGGCAGCAAG
>NW_024814047.1:0-2412 GCF_019175285.1 Sceloporus undulatus
GAGAGAGAGAGAGAGAATTTCAGATGTTGATTTGAATTAATTTGCCCTTTTTCTGACTGTAAGCCTCTAAATATTGTTTGCCATTCCTAAACCTAGAAAAGGCCAGTCCCTACACGACACAATTGAAAGTGTTGTAGGGGACACTGCCACCTACTGCTTGTCAATCACAGCAATAAATATACCGATGAAGAATGGATGCTCACCCGCTCTCTCGGCGTTCTTTGATTTCCCAGTTCAGTGCTTTTGTGCAAACGGGATACTTTGAAGAAGCACAGTAGAGCATTGCCGTGAAAATATGGGTATATGGAAAAAAAATATGGGTATCATTCTCAGTGTAGATAAAGAAATAATTATATCTCTCTCTGGCTTTGCTTCGCAAATGAAGATTCAGGAAGGACTCATGATCCCGCGCTTTGTACAAACGCGTTGGTGACTAAAAAGGCCAATCCGGGACAAACAGGTCCGGTTGCAGAAAGCACAGAGGAAAGTCTCCTTGGGTGATGTTTCCGGGTTGCGGTTCTTTCTGCGTTGTCGTTTCTCTTCGAGACTCATTCGCTGTGAGCATTTGAAAAAGGCTGCAGCATCGTGGATAGTGTGTCTCCATGCCTCCCGATGCGAGGCCAGGGCAGACCATTGTTGGTGATCGATTTGGCCAAGCCTGAGATGTTGTTTCATGGAGTCCTTGTATCTCTTCTTTGGGGCACCCCTCTTACGCTGACCTGTGGCGAGTTCACCATAGAATACTATTTTGAGGAGGCGATGGTCCTTCATCCTTGAAACGTGTCTTGCCCAGCGCAGCTGCATCCTCAATAGCATGGCCTCAATGCTGATGATCCCTGCTTGCTCAAGGACAGCAACATTCGTCACATAGTCAGTCCAGTGTATATTTAGAATTGTGCATAAACAGCGCTGGTGAAAGCGTTCAAAGAGTCGTAGGTGTTGGCGATAGGTGACCCATGTTTCAGACCCATAAAGGAGAATAGACAGTACAATGGCTCTATACACACTGATTTTTGTGCTTCGCCTCAAGTGTTTGTTACTCCAGACTCTTTTGTGAAGCCTTCCGAATGCGCTATATGCCTTTGCCAGTCTGTGATCGATCTCTTTATCAATCTTGGCGTCTGAGGAGATGATGCTTCCCAGGTTGGTGAACTGCTGGACGGACTTAAGCACAGATGTGCCTACAGTGATGTGGGGATGGTAGTGTTCTTCCTGAGGTACCGGCTGGTAGAGAACTTCCGTTTTCATCATGCTCTACAATCTGCAGCCATGAACAGAATCAGAAAGAAGCATTTAAGACTATAGCCAAGTTATTTCTCCTCTGTCTGGGACATGAGCATATAAAAAAATTACCTTAATAGGTTAGAAAGCTGGGCCATAACTAACAAAATGAGAGGAGCTGCTGGGAGTAAGTTTGGGGCATGTCTGTCTAACAAAATGAATTTCAACATGGATAAATGTAAGGTTCTGCACTTAGGTAGTAAAAATGAAATGCATAGATATAGGATGGGGGGCACCTGGCTGAATGAAACAACATGAGAAAGGGATCTGGCAGTCCAAGTAGACCACAAATTTAACATGAGTCAACAGTGCAATGCGGCAGCTAACAAGGCCAATGCAATTTTAGGCTGCATCAATAGTAGTATAGTGTCTAGATCAAGGGAAGTATTAGTGCCACTCTATTCTGCTTTGGTCAGGCCCCACCTGGAATATTGTGTCCAGTTCTGGGCGTCACAATTCAAAAAGGACGTTGAGAAACTGGAGCCATGTGTCCAAAGGAGGGCCATCAAAACGATGAAGGGTCTGGAAGCCATGCCCTGTGTCACCCTCCTTTGGACACACTCCAACCTGTCAGGTATATTTAGCCTGGAGAAGAAAAGTTTAAGAGATGATATGATAGCCCTTCAATATAAAAACAGTAATCTATCCTGGTAAGATTGAATAATTATGGTTTCCACTATTGACAGTCTTTCCTAGTATGGGGAGAAAAGGTTTTCAGGGGTGTGTATGTGATCATCTGTCTGTACAGGCGAACGTTTTAGGATAAATCACTTAAGTGGGTTTTCCTTGTCACCTAGCCTGAGGGAGGAAGGAAATCATTTTTAATTCACGTTTAATTAACAGCTGACGAAGTGAAATCCTTGTAGTTGCCACATAGGATGCTACTCATATGATGCTGGTAAAGAAAGAGAAGAAAATAAACAGAAACGATTAAAATCAAAGCCAAAAGGATGGGGAAACAAAAATTCAGGCAAATCCGATTGCAATCTGTACATTTGCAACCAAGGAAAATTTAGCACTAAATAATAGTCACTAAGGGACCCATAGAGACAAGGCAAAATAAAGCTGCTTCGGGTCACTTTGGAGGTATGCTGCTTAAATGATGCATGCGTCCTAAGGGTTCGGAAGCTG
>NW_024814048.1:0-2412 GCF_019175285.1 Sceloporus undulatus
ATCGAAGCCCAGTTATATAGACTAACTTTTAATGTATAATAGTGTCATGGAAGCCGTTATAGTGTGTGTGTGTGTGTGTGTGTGTGTGTGTGTGTGTGTGTGTGTGTTAGTTATGTTTTAAAACTTTTGTATGTTTATGTAATTTTTATGCTGTTTTTAGCTAGTGGGTTTTAATTGTCTTTTAAATTTTTATTGTGAAATTTTTAAATGATTATATTTATGAGTCACCTTAATCCTTTTCTGGGCAGAAAGATGGCATAGAAATGAAATAAAAACAAACAAAGAAACACTTTCTTGGGTTCTATCACTTCATACTGCAAATAGAAGATTGCATTTTCAACACTGTTGTATAGATACTATTTCCATGTAGTAAATCAGCATACCAGGAAAGACATTTAGCATAACTTTTCTTCCCAAAGTTCTAGTTTAGTGTATACAGAGAATGTATTTGCCTGGATGATGAAACAAGAAGGCAAGGCAAATTTGAAGGATGTGAATGTAAGACAGAGGTAGGTGCATATGCATATTTGTGTGAGAGAGTAAGAGAGACAGAGACAGAGGGAAGTGTGTGTGTGTGTGTGTGTGTGTAAGAGAGAGAGAGAGAGAATGGGGGAGAGAGAATCGGAGAGTGGGGAGAGCATGCTTGAGTGGGAGGAAAGAGACTGTGTATGTGTACGCTGTGTATGTGTGTGAGAGAGACAGTGACAGTCAGATTGTGGTGTGTGTGTGCATGTGTGTGTGTGTCTGTGTGTGTGAGAGAGAGAGAGAGAGAAAGAGAGAGAGAGAGAGAGTTTATACATGTGCATTTACTAATGTAACAGCTATCAGCCTGCTCCCTTACTGATCTGTAAAGCTGTAACAAACAAACAAACAAACAAACAAACAAACAAAATAGTAATATTATCACTTCTGCCACCTCCTCTTCTTCTAAGTTCTTCGACTTTTACCATTTACTTTATTCTCAAATCCCTTTTTGGAAAGTTTAATCATTTATTTGGGCTATTAATCTTACTTTGTCTCTGGAGTTGTGTTTAAGAAGTCAGATTGTAGTTGTTTTGGTTGAGTTGTTTTGGTGTTTTCATTTTAAGAATCTGATTATAGTTGCTTTTCTTGGGCTATTTTTCCCCCTTTATGTAGCCTGACTTTGTTAAGCTTTCTTGGGAGTTTTAGTTCTTTATTTTAAACTTTTCCCCAAAATAACTCCCTCACTTTACAGTCTTGATATTTTCATTAATGTGCATGCTTCTGTCTCTTTTTTCTGGGCAACAGATTATAGAGAAACACAGAGAGCTCTGCAGAGATGCTGTTAATGTTAATATGCCTCTGATTACAGAAAAATATGGAGAGCTCTACAGATAAGCTGTTGATGTTAATATACCTCTGTTTGCTCCTTCTGTAGCATTGGTTGCTATGTGAACATATATGACTACTTTTTTGAGTTACTGAGGAGATGATGATGATTATGATGATGATCGCTCTGCCAAGGCTGAACCAACCCTCTACTCTACTGTTTCTAGTGAGTGTTGCAGCCAACTGCAGAATGCTTCTGAATCCTTAATTCCAGGAGTCAAGTAGCTATTGTTTAGATAAAAAAAAAAATTCCCTACAATCTGAGCTGCTCCCTTATTTCTTCAATGTTGATCAGAATCCTACTGGTTTATCTCAGTTAGACCAGGAGCATTGACAATTGTTGAATGGTGTGTCAACATATAATTAATAATAATAATAATAATAATAATAATAATAATAATAATAATGTTTATATTTCCCACCTCTCCCACAGATTGGGGCAGTATTACATCATTAAAATGATACATAGTACAAAATACAATCAGTAAAACACTAATACTGAATTCACCAACATTCCTATTAGTTCTCTAAAATAGCAATTCAACAATTAGCCAACAATCATAGTCAAGAGTGGGGCAATTGTCATAACCTTTAATATGGAGTCCGGTGGATAAGCCCACCGGAAGAGATCTGTCTTGAGTGCCTTTTTAAAGGCCTCTAAGGTAGTGATAAGACGGATCTCTTCCAGTAGGCCATTCCATAATTTTGGGACCACGGCAGAGGTTGTCATTAGCCTGGTATTAGGATGTTCTGATAAAAACTTCCCAGATGTTCTAAGAGTGCAGGGCGGATTATGCAGGGAGAGGTGTTCCATTGATTCAATGGGTCTAGTCTACTTGGAATTAGTAACTGGATTCAGGTTATAATCTCTTAAATAGCACCATATTAAAACTGCTCCAGGGAAATATACGTTTATGAAGTGAAAAGTTTTTTTTTAAAATTTCAAAACCCAATAACGAAAATTAATTAATTAACCTGCTACATATGAGGGTTTTTCATTAACATTTGGAACCTCCTCTCTCCCACCCACCCACTCCACCTTAGAGCCCTTGGAAATCAATG
>NW_024814049.1:0-2412 GCF_019175285.1 Sceloporus undulatus
CTAGCCTGTGTTTCAAGAGTAGTACTGAACACATCTCCAAACACGTTAATAGTGAGCCCATCACTTGCCTTTCTTCAAAGCATACTGTTGTGTCCAAATTAATACTTACAGCCAAGGGCCAAAATAAGAATGACAGCACTCTTTGCAGATGCAGCAGATATAATAGAAAGAATAACAAAGTGATGACAAGTTCGATGATTGCAAGTGTTAGGTATGCTTCATGAGATGGACCAACACCAAAAGTAATAGCTGCCATGAAAGCTAAGATCTGCAAAGAAAAAAGAAAGAGTATTCACATCAATACAGCCATGCTACAAAGATTTCAGTACTGTACTGCTGCTAAACTGGAAACGACTAAAATTAAATCATTAAAATTAATGTCATATTAAGAATGGAGCAAGCTTGTGTTCTGCTGCTCCAGAGATTAGGACCTGGAGCAATGGATTCAAACTAGAGGAAAAGAGATTGCACCTAAACATTGCCTTGCTCTTTGCCTGAGCGATGCAAGAAAGGAGATGCGCTTAAAAAAAGAGATTAACTGAAGAAGCAAGGAAAGGTTTAAAATGTCTACCAAGCGGCAATTGCCTTGTACACAATTGACAGTAATTGATAGAAAGAAGTTGGCAGCATGAATTTTCATAGACTTGAGTCTACTTCCTCAGATGCATTTGGATATAGTAATGATGATGATGGTAATGTAGAGAGATCTTGTCGCACCTTTGACTCACCGAAAGAAGTTGGCAGCATGGGCTTTCATAGACTGAAGTGTACTTCCTTTGAATCAAATGCGATGCATTTGATTCAAAGGAAGTACACTTCAGTCTATGAAAGCTCATGCAGCCAACTTCTTTCCTTTAGTTCGTCTCAAAGGTGCGACAAGATCTCTCTACATGCTGATTTTACAGACTAACACGGCTATATCTTTGAGTCCTGCCTTGTACATGGGCAACGCAGCCCTCCCTTATAGACCCCTTGCCACACTCCCAAAAACAAAGGGCTGAAAATGTCTTTGCTGTCGTGTGCCTTCAAGTCGTCTTCTGACTTATGGCGACCCTAATAATCCATCATGAGGTTTTCCTTGGCCATTTTCTTCAGAAAGGGTTTGCTTTTGCCTTCCTCTGAGGCTGAGAGAGTGTGACTTGCCCAAAGGCGTGTTTCCATGGCTGAGCCAGGATTCGAACCCAGGTCCCCATAGAGTCACAAATACAGTCACTCAAACCATTACATATTAATAAATCGTATATTATTACACCATCACAATGGTAGTCCATTTGTGGAGAAAAGAAGGGGAAAGGCGGCATATCCATGAATTTATTGTCATGTCTATATGCCGCCTTTCGGGCCCCAGGGCGGCTCACAGCCACAGCCACTAGTCTCCATAGCGCCCTCCTCCTGCTCCTGCTCCTGGCCCAATGCTCCTAGGCCTCATACCATGCGCGCTATCTTGAGGGCTCCCCTGAGGGAGCGGAGGAAGGCCACGTTCACCTCCACCATGGCGGCGCCTGCTTCTGAGGGGAAGAAGAAGAAGCCTCGCCCGTCAGGCGAGGAGGGCAAGAGCCGGCCTTCTCCTCAGAAGCGCCGCAAGGAGGAAGAGGAAACTTCGCCTCAGCTTTGGTCGGAGGTTTTGGCCCCAGCGCGGGCCTAGGCCTGGCCTTGTAAATCGCCTCCTCCTCAGACTCTCTCTCGCTCTCTTTCCCTCAGGCTTCAAACCCAGAGGGCCGTTTGGGGCCTTCTCCCTCATGAATGTGAGCCTGGCCTGCCTCACAGGGTTGTTGTCAAAGGCACAGCTGTGTTGATCTCTCTTTCTCTTTGCCCTTCACATATGTATTTTATTGATTTCCTGTTCCTGTTCCTTGTAGTAATGCTTTTAACTTTTATATTGAATTTTTATCTTGTATTGTAATGTTTTAAATTTTGCAAGCCGCCTTGATCATAACTATGGAAAGGCGGGGTAAAAATAAAATTTATTATTATTATTATTATTATTATTATTATTATATGATCAAATGTGACACAAGCATTTATGGAACGCAAGCCCCTCTTAACATAACAACAACAACAACAAATTATTATGATTAAACTATCCATTATATACATCATTTACTGAAAGCAAACCCCCTCTGGAAATAATAATAATAATAATAATAATAATAATAATAATTTATTATGCTCATTATATAATCATTTATTAAAGGCAAACCCCTCTCAACATAATAACAATAACAACAATAAATTATTATTATTATTAACCTGTACATTATATAATCATTTACTAAAGGCAAACCCCTCTGAACATAATAATAATAATAATAATAATAATAATATGTTATTATTATTATGTTCATTATATAACCCCTCTGAACATTTATTATTATTATTATTATTATTATTATTATTATTATTATTATTATT
>NW_024814050.1:0-2412 GCF_019175285.1 Sceloporus undulatus
AGAGAAATTTTAATTACAAATTGACCATAAAAACCTGGGTTGGCTTTTCCATGGGTTAATGCAAGTACTATACTTTGCTTAATCATTCACATAATTTGGTACATGCCCCTAAGTTTCACCCTTAACTTATCCAAAGGTCATATCAATATTCATAATTTAGCGCCCTAAACCTGCCCTCGATCTCGACATGAGGTCACCTTATTGTCAAGTATATACAATATCTGTTTGATAACAACAGTGTAATCCTATATCTGCACACCTTAACCTTCTCCATTCATTTTGGGACTTAGTCTATCTGTAGACCTAACAGATTCCACATCTGGCTGGATTTAGAGGCCAAGATCTGGTCTTGCAGAGACAGAGCACAATATTATGCTCATGGAGTTATGCAATGGTGGGGTAATGCCATCTTGTTAGAGAATTGAAATGTTATGCAACTAAATGTGCAACCAAATACACATGGGCCTTGTCTGTATGGGTCACATCCCCTGCATTCTGGTGCTCTCCTGTTAGGACGACACACAACCCAAATGATGTTTTATACATTCAGAACCAAAATCAGAGTATAACACCCTTAACAGGAATTTTAAAAACTCACTTCATACTCTAGATCTTCCAAAAAGATCCAGAGCCTGCTGTCTGCAAGGATGTCCCATTTACACTACCATCTCATCTGCTGCTATCACCATTCACTCACTAAGAGGTCAGAACGAAGCACCCAACCATGTGCTCATTTCATTCTGACCTTCTGGTTTCTTTGGAGGGAGCAGAATTTGGGAAGAATTTTGGCACATGTACTTCTCAATCCATGAGCTCTTTGCTCATTACCCAACATTTCCCTGTAGGGTTGGACATGGGATGGGATTCCTCCACTTTGGTCAGACCTCATCTGGAATCTTATGTCCATTTCTGGGCACCACAGGTCAAAAAGGATATCGACAAGCTGGAATGTGTCCAAGAAGGGCAACCAAGATGAACAAAGGTCTGGAAACTAAGCCTTATGAGGAATGACTGAGGAAGCTGGGTATGTTTAACTTGGGAGAAGAGGTGAAATGATGGTGACCTTTAAATATCCACATACTTTGTTTTAACTCGTGGATGAGCCACTCTGGGTCCCATTTGGGAGAAAGTTAGGATACAAATTAAATAAGTAAAACAGTTTTCCCCAAACTTTGTTCCTCCAAATGTTTTGGACTTAAGCTCTCAAAATTCCATTGAGCTGGCTAGAATTTCTGGGAGTTGAAGTCCAAAGCACCCAGGGGACCAGAGTTTGGGAATAGCTGTTATAGATACAGTGGTCTCTTCTGTGGATTTGAGCTTCCGTAGATGGCAAACCCCCTTGTTTTTAATAAAGTTATATGCACGTTGGTCTGCCATAGGACCACATGTTTTTGTTATCTGCAGGGGGTCTCTGGAACAGATCCCCTGCGGGTATGAAAGGACATTATAGATAAGGATGTATTTTCTTGACACTCACCTTCCACGGTAGATGTGCATGACAAAGGGTCACTAGTGGAACGGACGATGTTGGAAAGCCGGGCTTTCTTGGTGCGCTGTTGGGCCATCCGCTCGGGGCAGCTGCAGGGCAGCATGTTTACAGGCACTGAACAGCGGGGATGAGGAGGCTGCAATACAGCTGACTGGCTAAACACTCCACAGCATATCTTCCGCAGCTTTGGTGGGCTGGTGGCTTTGCACTTGCCAACCGAGCCGGGTGAGTCTCTCTCCGCAGCACAGAAGTTCTCTGAGGAACATTCCTCAGACTGGCTATGAGAGTGGGTCCCATACTCCTTGCTCCTGGCTCCGTCCATACAAGTTGGGCTCCGTTCGCTGCTGACCTCGTCATCTGGGGAACACGGAGAACAAGTCCTGCGCAACCCACAAGGGATGCTGTAGTCCAAACTGGAACAACTCCTGGTTGTAGCTCCTTTGTGGGTGGTTGTGTAAGAAGATAAGTCTGCAGAAAAGAAGGACTCTTGGACTTCCAGAGAGCGAAGGTCTCCTGAGGAGTAGGTGTGACTGTTGGGGAGATCAACAACTTCAGAAGCCATCTGGGAAGTGCTGTCCACCAAGGCTGGAAAAGAAGAGTATAATGGGGAAAGGTTTTTGCAATGCCATTATCAAACAATGTTCAGAGTTGGGCAAAGTGTGGATTATGGGCCATATGTACCCCCCCAAGGGTGAGATTTAAGGGCTTGGGGCCACATGTTGGAGCCCCCTGAGCTATTTATTTCTACAGTGTAGATGCACCCTGTATCTTCATATCTATTTTTTAAAATGTACTGTCCATCCATGCATCCTCAAATAAGAGAGTACCTGTTTGTTATAAATGTTGCTGATAGTGATGGTCAGTGGCTGCCAAGTCAGCAAAACACTGAATCAGCTTTGGGGTTAGTTGAAATTTTAAGGTAC
>NW_024814051.1:0-2411 GCF_019175285.1 Sceloporus undulatus
GTCCTGTCAGTTCCTCATCATGGCGACTCAGGAGTTAAGGTCCTTCCTGGTCATGGTTCGTCACACCTGGACGGCACCCCGCTTCAGCTTCCAAGTTTTCAGACTTTCCTCGCCTCGGTTGCCAAATACTTTCGTCACATCAATGCTCTGCGCGGAACCATCTTGTTTGGTCCTTTAGCTATGTTTAAAGCACAATCCCTTGGTTCTTCGGTTCTTCAGCTCTGGGTTTAAGTCAGAACTCACTCATTCATCTTACACCGCCACGGCTATGGTGCCCCTTGGAGGGCACAAAAAGGAACTGCTTTTTGCGGCTCCTTTTTGCACTCTCCAGAGGCCTGATCAGGGCTATGGCATGAGGTTGCCACGGCCCCAAACCGGTCAGTAAAGAGGCAGTTGCAGACTGCCCCCTGGGGCAGTCTGTATAGTCCCTAAGCATTCTAGGCTATACTTGAGAGGAAGGCAATGGCAAACTTCCTCTGAGTATTCGTTACCTAAGAAAACCTTATGAAATACATAGAGTCACCATAAGTTGACAGATTGACTTGAAGGCATGTGTGCACACATTTCCAAAAAGGAAGTGAACAAAGTATTCCACAGTGCTCTTGAAACATTCTTGTATACACAGGCTTTCCATATTCAGACTTGAGGTAACGTGGACGTGAAGCCCCATTTAGATTAATGTTGTGCGCACTGGTGGCACCCCATTCATCTAAATGGGGCTTGAGCATGCCCAGAATTCACTTCACACAAGGGGGTCTGGAATGGATCCCCCACATAAAGCAAGTCATATTCAGTACATAGCACAGTTCAAAAAGATGTATTCCTACTGTTCATTTGTAACTTCATTTTCTCTACAGTTCCCTAAACTGGATAATATTCTGTGTACCTTTGAAATCCTAACAGCAATAATTTTTCATAAAGGGTGTAACACATAGATATATTACCCTTTATAGTGATTTCCTGGATACAGCTTCTTATCTGCAGGTATTGAAAATAAGAGAAATGAAGAATTGCATTTCACAACACATGAGATAATAACACCCTCAGAGGGGAAGAAAACCATTTTCCCTAAGCCAAACAGGTTAGTACTATTATCTCCCTGGTCCTTTGCAAATCAACATTATTAATTATTGGAGTCAGACAGGAGATTTGAGGTCCCCAAATATACTAAATTTTCTCCAGGTTTTTTATCATTGAGTTTCTAAACACATTTTGCTGTTCTTTTCCTCTGTCTTGATATCTGAACCATATCCAGTCTACTAACACTGTATTAACCTGGATTTGTTCACCAAAGCAGAGTAGGGTACTTCAAATACATGGAACCATTACTTCACAACCACAGGGATAGCTGCCCATACTAATATAGCACTAATATGAGGAATAAAACACTTCCTTTTTTTTAATAAAGTGTTATTTCCCATTGCTTTCTGGAAGAAGAAAACAATCAGAAAAGGTATACGGGGTTGTTATATGCTAATTCTGAACCAATCAAATAATGGGATTTTATTGTCAGATATTTCATGTGGGACCTTTTTTGGGGGGGAGAAGGGAAGTCATAACATTATAGAGAAGAACGCTAATGACCTAGATTCTAATAGGGTCCTTGTTCTGTATTATTATTTTTAAGTACAGGGCTTAGTTGTTTCACTTCTTTGCTGCAGAAATATAGCCAAAACATCAAAAATGTCATTTTCATCATTATATCCTGTCTTGGTAAAATGAGTGATGAGCCAATGCAAATTGCTTTCTGAAGTCTGAACTGGTATTGCTTCATTTATCTTTGTTCTTGAACATAAACACATTGAAGAAGGTATTTTTTAGTTTGTTTGAGCTTTCAGAACTATAATGTGAATATCAACTTATTTTGACTATTTTAGACCAGAACAACATATAGGTTGTTGCTGTTGTGTGCTTTCAAGTTGCTTCCAATGTGTGGCTGCCATAAGGCTTTATCTTGGCAAGCTTTGTTCAGAGGAGGTTTGCCATTGCCTTCCCCTGAGGCTGAGAGCATGTGCCCAAGGTCACCCAGTTTCATGCCAAGTAGACAATCGAATCTTGGTCTCCAGAGTTGTAGTCCAACACTCAAACAAACCACTGGCTCTCATATAAGAGAAGGTTGCAATTCTACTATGCACAAAGTGGATCTTACCTCTGAGTAAACATGTATAGGTCTGTGCTGTAATTTTATTTAAATGAAGTCTGGAAATGTGAAAGTTAAATAATGCCTTGAGATGTAGATGTGTGTGCATGATGTAGGTGAGTATACTAAGAGAAATGAATTAACTATCTCGTTGCTTGGTTTTGCACCAACAAACTGGGAGTGCATCTTAGACATGTGAAAGGGATCTAGGAGTCCAAGTAGACCACAAGTTGAACATGAGTCAACAGTGTGATGCGGCAGCTAACAAGGC
>NW_024814052.1:0-2411 GCF_019175285.1 Sceloporus undulatus
GACACCAAATTAGGAGGAACAGCTAATACTCCAGAGGACAGGATCAAAATTCAAAATGACCTGAATAGACTAGAAAGTTGGGCCAAAGCTAACAAAATGAAATTCAACATGGAGAAATATAAGGTACTGCACTTAGGGCAGAAAAATGAAATGCACAGATATAGGATGATGGGGGACACCTGGCTGAATGAAACTACCGTATATTCCCGTGTATAAGATGACCAGGCATATAAGACGACCCCCAACTTTACAACTTAAAATAGAGTGTTTGGGATATACTCACCGTGTAAGACCACCCCTCTCTTCCATGATAAGTCAGAAAGGAGCTGAAGGCGCACAATAACAGTAGCAGCAGCGGCAGAGGAGAACGAGGGGGAGGAGAAAAAAGGAGAAGGAGAAAGAAGAAAAGGAGGAGAAAGAAGAAGAAGAATAGGAAAAAAAGAATAAAGAGAAGAGGAGGAGGAAGAGGGAAAGAAGACACGGAGGAGGAAGAGGAAGAGAGGAAGAAGAGGAACAGGTGGAGACAGAATAAGAGTAAGAGGGGAAGAAAAAGTAGAGTAGGAGGAGGAGAAAAAGAAGAGGAAGAGGGGAAGAAAAAGAAGAAGGGGAGGAGGAGAAGAAGAAAAAGAAGAGGGGAAGAGGAGGAGAAAGAGGAAGGCCCAAGCTAGCTGGCTGCCTTCTCCCGAGTCAGGGGAGCTGCAAGCTCTCTTTAGGACTCAACCAGCTGGCTTGGCCTTCTGATAATGTCCCTAGAGTTGGAAGAGACACCAAGGGCCCTGATCCAGTCCAAGCCCCTTCTTCTGCCATGCAGGAAATCACAATCAAAGCATCCCCAAGAGATGGCCATCCAGCCTCTGCTTAAAGACCTCCAAAGAAGGAGACTCCACTACACTCCAAGGAAGGTGTGTTCCACTTATGAAATAACAGCATACACAACATTATTTCACCCGCCTCAACAATTCCTGCTGCCCTTCCTCTTGGTGCATCTACAATGTAGAATTAATGCAGTTTGACGCCACTTTAAGAGCCGCTGCTCCATCCTATTGGAATCCTAGGATTTGTAGTTTTATAAAACTTATAAAAACTACAGATCCTATGCTTCTGTGTGGATGGAGCCATGACAATTAAAGTGGATGGTGCATTCTACTTCTACGGTGTAGATACACCATGAGAGGATTGTGAGAAAGAAAGAAAGAAAGCCTCCAGCCAGACTCCTAAGGATCAGCCTGGCTGGTTTCTCTGTGTGCCAAGAGTTGTTGTTTTTCTTTTTCTCTCCAGTTAGCCAAAGAAAAGAAACGAAGGTCCAAAACACAGGGCAGCAATAGTCCAGTTTGAGAGCACTTTAACTGCCCTGGCCCAGTGCTAGAGAAACCTGGGAAATGGAGTTTATTGTGGCACCAGAGCTCTCTGACAGAGAAGGCGCAATCTCTCACACAACTACATTTCCCAGAATTCCCTAGCACTGAGCCAGAGCAGTTAAAGCAGTCTTAGATTGGATTACTGCTGCAGTGTGTTTTTGCCTGGCAACAAAAAGTGGGTCCTTCCTTCCCAACTGACTCCGGAGCTCTTTCTTTCCCCCATCCTACACATAGGGAAGAGAAGAAGGAGAGGCAGAGCGAGGGAAACTCTCTGCTCCTTCTCTTAGGAAGGATTGAGCCGAGTCAGGAGGGAAGGTAGAAAGACCTCCTGCCGTCCCTCCCCAGAAAGGAATGCCACCGCCCGGGAAAAGGAGGACAGGAGGGGGGGAGGGAGCAAGGAAGGAAGGGAAGAGAAGAAAAGGAGGAAAAGCGGAAGGAAGGAGGGAGGGAGTCTGGGAGAGAAGGAAGGAGGGAGGGAAAAAAGAAAGGGAGGGAAGGAAGGAAATGGTGGAGAAAGAGAGAGAAACCTAGGAACTGGAAGGAAGAAGGGAGGAAAGGAAAGGTAGGAAAGAAAGGGTGAAAGAAGGAAAGAAGGAGATGAAAGAAGAAAGGGTAGGAAGGAAAGGGAAGGGACACACCATGCGGCTCCTTTGCCTTCAGGAGAAGGCTTGCCACTGAGGACTCTCTTTGGACCCACCAGCAGGCTTGGCTTTTTTTTTCTGGCACACAAGACGACCCCCGACTTTGGGGAAGATTTTCCTGGGCTAAAAAGTAGTCTTGTACGCCGGAAAATACGGTACATGTGAAAGGGATCTGGGAGTCCAAGTAGACCACAAGTTGAACATGAGTCAACAGTGTGATGCAGCAGCTAAAAAGGCCAATCCAATTTTAGGCTGCATCAATAGAAGTATAGTGACTAGATCAAGTGAAGTAATAGTGCCGCTATATTCTGCTTTGGTCAGGCCCCATCTGGAATATCGTGTCCAGTTCTGGGCACCACTATTTAAAAAGGACATTGAGAAACTGGAGCCATGTGTCCAAAGGAGGGTGACT
>NW_024814053.1:0-2411 GCF_019175285.1 Sceloporus undulatus
TCTCAGTTAGGAATCACTGGAAAATTTGACCTCGGACCGTTTTTGTCGCCTCTCTGCCTGCCCTTGAACTGATTTTGGCTTTAGACCCGGACTGTTTGACCTCGCGCTTGTCTCTCCCTCGGCTTGTTCTTCCTCGCTCGTTGCCAACCCGGACCGTCTGACTTCAATATCGGGCAAGGTCGTCCAGCTCAGGACAGACAACACCACGGTGATGTACTACCTGAACAAACAAGGAGGCACCAGGTCACGCACCCTCCTGGACATCACACTCCGGATATGGAACTGGTGCATCGCCCGAGACATTTTGCTTCAAGCTGTACACTTGCCAGGCACCCAGAACTCTCATGCAGACCTACTCAGCAGGTCCCCGTCGTCATGCCACGAGTGGAGACTCCATCCAGAGGCGGTACACGAACTCTTTGCCCGATGGGGAACCCCACAGATAGACCTGTTTGCGACCATGTACAACTCCCATTGTCCCCAGTTCTGCTCCCGGACGCCGAACGACGGCTTCCTCGGAGAGGCGTTCAGGTTCTGATGGTCGGGGGGGCAACGCTTTACACCTTCCCTCCCTTCCCTCTGATCACCAGGACTGTATCCAAGATGACATCGGATGCAACCGACGCAATCTTGTTCACGCCGTGGTGGCCGGGACAGCCTTGGTTTCCTTGCCTTCTTCACCTCTCTCGAGCCAACTTTCTCCGTCTCGAGTACAGGCCGGATCTCCTCACAGTTCAGGGAGGACGGGTCCGACACCCGGACATCGAGACCCTTCCCCTGGTAGCATGGAGAATCCGTCCCTAGCCCAGCTGCCAGTCTCGGTACGGAGGGTCATCCTGGCGGCCCACAAGCCGGCCACCCGGAAATCCTATAGACTTAAGTGGAATAAGTTTCTTCGGTTCCTGTCAGACAGGCACCTTTCTCCGGCCCAGGTAAAGACACCACTGGTCCTGGAATTCCTGATGTCCCTGATTGACACGGGCCTCTGCCTCACGTCGGTTAAATGTTACCTGTCGGCCATTTGTTCCTTCCTCCAATTTGAGGGCAAGCCCTCCTTTTTCAAAGACCCTCTAGTTAAAGGATTTCTGAGGGGATGCAATAATTTACACCCTCAGGTATCCTTACCGGCCCCGGCTTGGACCCTCGAGACTGTGTTGGGAGCCTTACAGTCTAGACCGTTTGAACCTTTAGCCACCACAGACATTAGACTCTTGACTTGGAAAACGGTCTTTTTGGTGGCCATCACTTCTGCCCACCGTGCGGGCGAACTTTGTGCCTTACGCCGTGACCAGCCCTTCCTTAGGTTCCACTTGGATAAGGTAGTTCTCAGGACAGATATCACCTTCTTGCCCAAGGTTGTTTCCTCCTTTCACATGTGCCAGGACATTGTTCTGCCCACCCTGGCCCCGAACCCGACTACCGATACCGAGCGGGCCCTCCATACCCTGGACGTTCGTAGGGCCCTAGCCTTTTATTTGGATAGAACCAGAGACTCCAGCCGCTCCGAGAGACTGTTCCAATGCTACTCGGAACCGAGAAAGGGACTGCCGGTGTCGGCTCAGAGACTCTCTAAGTGGGTATCCAGTACCATTGCCCTATCCTATGAACTCATGGGCAAGCCCTTACTGACCAGGGTTCGATCCCATGCCACAAGGGCGGTAGCAGTTTCTTCTGCCTTCCTGTCTGGGGTCCGTTTGGATGACATTTGCAAGGCTACTGTATGGTCACAACCTCTAACCTTTATTAAGCATTACAGGTTGGACACAAGAGCCAAAAGGGATGCAGTTTTTGGTAAAACTGTCTTGCTATCAGGACTACATTGATTTTATGCAGCTGTCTACTGTGTCTCAGACTCAGACAGCACAAGACTCAGTGTTTGGTGTCTTGAAGGCCCTGGTATGGGCTTGTTCAGGAGGTGGGTGGTTATTCCACAAGTTTTATAAACAAAACAATGAAATCTTACACTTGTGTTCAGTTATTTTTATTGATGCCATTAACATTGTTGGTTCACTCAGGTGTCATGACACTCCCGCCTCCACTAACCTTAGCTTGCCAGTCTCAACCCATTTGTATGATTCGCAGAGACCACGAAGGAGGAGGACAGGTTGCTTACCTGGAACAGTATTTCTTCGAGTGGTCATCTGTGAATACATACAAATCCCGCCCATCCTCCCTTCAGTGTCCTGCTCTGATTGGCTCATTCTCTTGTCGCCTATATGGCGGAAAATTGCGGAACTGGGGAAAAGAGCGGGAACGGAGGCTTTATAGGGGATGGGTGGGGTTACCGCCAAAAAGTTTCAACATGTTGCAAAGTGTACTTTGCCTAGTGATTCCAGAAGTTTCCGAAGGCACTGTGCAGGCGCAGTACAACCCATTTGTATGTATTCGCAGATGACCACTCGAAGAAATAC
>NW_024814054.1:0-449 GCF_019175285.1 Sceloporus undulatus
GATGGAATGGGGAGTTTTTACAAATATATAGCCCAATTTTATAATGACTATCTTTATTATGTAATATGATCTATGTAAAGGTATAAATAGATAGGTGTGAATGTTATTTGTATGTTTATATATTTTGCATTGTTTTAATTTTAATAAATAAATAATAATTATATATAAAAAAGAAATTAATAGTCAAGAACTTCAACTCACCAAAGAATTCTTGTACCTCCGCAGTCTGTTTCTTTTGGAGCCCAACTCCCTCCGCTTGGCCTCTGTGTTGGCCATCAGGTGGGCAGGGGTCCTGGTGGTCTTGCACTTGGGTCACTTCCAGCAAGAGAGGCCCCAAAGCCGTGTAGAAGGAAGCAGAGATGAAAGTCCTGAGAAAAGGGACCAGGGTTAAGATTGACTTGGCAAGAAACCCTGCAGCACTCAAAGACACAGAGAACAGGATCCTGCTG
>NW_024814054.1:549-2411 GCF_019175285.1 Sceloporus undulatus
TTCTATTGGAGCCCAACTCCCTCCGCTTGGCCTCTGTGTTGGCCATCAGGTGGGCAGGGGTCCTGGTGGTCTTGCACTTGGGTCACTTCCAGCAAGAGAGGCCCCAAAGCCGTGTAGAAGGAAGCAGAGATGAAAGTCCTGAGAAAAGGGACCAGGGTTAAGATTGACTTGGCAAGAAACCCTGCAGCACTCAAAGACACAGAGAACAGGATCCTGCTGGTGACATACGCAGCTGACATATGCTTCCTTTGGGCCAATGCAGAGGTGGGCATCCCCTTCCTCCCCTTCCTCCCTCTGCTCCAACCAAAGCCTCCTGGACCAAGCATAGATTCACTGCAGCTCTCCTACACAACAGTTACTCCATGCCGTATTAGAGTGGTGAAGGATGAGGGGATGGGGAATTGGAGAGGGCCCTGGCTATGTCCCTGTAGCTATATGTGAAATGACTGCATCATAAATAAATCATCTTCTGAAACCTCCAGAGGTCCCCAGTGCTTATCCCCAGCACCATCCCCTTTCCAAAAAAGGCCGCATCTACACTATAGAAATAAGGCACTTTGATACCGCTTTAACTGCTCAGTGCTATGGAATCCTGGGCTTTTACCTTTGGGATACTTAGCCTTCTCTGCCGCAACGAACTACAAATCCCAGGATTCCACAGGATGGAACCAGGAGAGTTAAAGTGGTTTATTATTTCTGTAGAGCAGATACAGCCTAAATTGGCTGTAAAAGGATAGAAGCACCCAAGTCTTGTTTTTACTCTCCAAATAATGGTTTTCCTTTTAAAAAATAAGTAGTTTGTTTTAGTCTGTAATCCTTTGGCTTAAGCATTAATAAACTTATATATAAAAAGTCTGTAATCTTATTTTTCTTGTTCTTGTTTGTTTCTATTTTTATTTGGTCATTTGATATGGCTTCCTTCTTGAGTGAAAATCTCTTAATAAGAAACTGGGAAGACTTTTAAAACCTCCCAAAGGAGCTACTTTTGGCCTTTTTGGGGGGACCAGCCTCCTCTTAGGAGCCAAAGCCCAATGTTTGTTGAGAATAATAATAAGGCTTGTATTAAAACTATCATCCCCATTTCCAATCCCTTTTAAAACCCATGTTCCCCAGAAGGAGCAGAGCTGTGTAATAAGAAAACCCTCTCAGAAAAGAGACACAAAAGACACACTTCCTCCCTTTTGGCCCAAGGAGCCTGTCCTCCTTCTGTCTCTGGAGCCCCAGGAGAGAAAGAGAGACCTCTGTTCAACTGAGGCCTCAGAGAAGGTTCTGGAACATTGTTCCCCACAATCACAAGCAGCACAAAATGGCTGCCAGAAGTCAAAATGTCAGTCTCTGTCTCACGCTTGGCAGATGGCAGTTTGAGGCCTTCAAGGAACCCAAAATGGAGGATGAGAGGGCCCCAAAGTTGGAAACAGTATTTCCAAACCTTAACAACACCTAAAATGCCAAACCAAAATAACATTCCCAGAGTTCCATAGCAATGAGCCATGGTCATGACAGTGATGCAGAACAAGACAGCCCAGCGATGGTCGCATTAAGGATGATTAAGTTCTGGCAGCAGCTCCATCCCTCCCCACATGACTGATATCATCATCATCATCATCTTTGCTAGAGCATGAGAGCCACCATTAAAAGCATTGAAATGCCCTTTGGGGATTCCCACTCTCCCACCTTCAGAGAGAGTGGGCCATGCCTAGAAGGACCACTGGGCCTCCTTCCTCCCCACCTTAATGGCAGTGGCCAAAGGAAAGCAGCAGCAGCAGCAGCAGCAGCAGCAGCAGCAGTAGACCCAAGACAGGCCCAGCCAGACCTCAGGCCTTGTCACTCTGCTCCTTTCTGTCTTTCTCTCTGACACTCTG
>NW_024814055.1:0-2411 GCF_019175285.1 Sceloporus undulatus
TGCTTTAACTGTTGTGGCTCTATGCTATGAAATACTGGGAACTGTAGTTCTGTGAGAGAGATATATATAGCCATCTTGGTCAGAGAGCTCAGTACCATAACAAACTACAGTTCCCAGGATTCCACAGAATGGAGCCATGGCAATTCAAGCAGTGTCAAACTGGCCTATATCTGCAGTGTGGATGCAAATAAAGATAAACCTAAAGGTTGAGCAAACAGTATAAGAGATGATTGTGCCATTATACTATGGAAAGTAAATGTGAGCCTAAAGAGCGTTAGAAGGAGATTAAGACAAATAACCCAATCCAGGGGATATTCCCATTGGCTTGCACCAAAGTCACTCTGTGCATGTTCAGAGGCAATCCTTTTCATCATCCCAGAATTAAATGAATGCTGAATTCCCACATAAGTTGATCAATTAAGACTTAGTTACTACCTTTTAAAAATCCCATTACTCTTTTTGCTAGACACATTCTAACCCCATTGATAACTTAATTAATTGGTCAGTGTTTAATTGTCAAAGCCATTTGTGCAGGGATTAGAGAAGGACTTCGTGATGAAAGGCACTCTACACATGCTCAGAGACACTCTTTTTGTTTCTTTCTGAATGAAACAGATGCTGAAATGCCGACCTAATTCAATTAATTTAGTTAACAATAAATTCCCCATTTTGTTTGAAAATGTTAATTGAGTTTAATTGAGTTACGTTTCTATCCCTTTGTGTGTCCAACCTTCAAAGCTTTGGTGAAAAGATAAGGAGCAGGGCCAGCTGACCTGACAAGGAAATACATCTTTGTGGCGAAAGGCACTCTACACATGCTCAGAGGTATTCCTTTTAATACTTTTTTCATTTTACAGGGCTGATTCTTTTCTTTAAACACTTTGAGATCGTTCAAGCTCTGCTTTCTCTTCTCTCCCTCAGAAGGAGCTGGAAATGGGGGGAAAGGATCACTTTGGTGGAGGGAGATGGTTTATGCGATCCTGGACCCATTTTTCAGCAGGATTGGCACAGACCATCTTGTTTTTCTTCGTCCTGAATCTGCAAAAGATGCATTGAGGTGTTTTAGTACCTGAGAAGGGATGTGACAGAGCTTTCTTTAAATACAGTATCTGAAGGGATGCCAGGGAGAAGATGGAGGTAGCTTGTTTTCTACTGCTCCCAAAACTGGAACACAAACCCAGGGGATGAAAGGACCAGAAAAGGTGTAAAGGTTTTTTGGATGCAAAACAATCCCAGAACCCTGAAAATGCATACATCACACACTATGAAGAAAAAGGATCTGGATATATATATACATATATATATATGCATGCATATCTCTGAATTTTTGCATTCGACCTCAGTTTTCAAGCAAGGGTGCAACACTTACATGACAGCTGGCATGGCGCATCTGCTGTTGGCATATTCATAACCCACCACGCGATCCAGCGGCAGTTTAGTTGATGTGTATTTTGTGCAACAGAAGCCTGGGCCTGGTACTAATGAAAGAAGCAGGAGAAAGGAGGGATATATCAATTAAGTAAAATTAAAGCAAGGGGAACATGGAATTTGGACTCCCCCTCCCCAAAAAATCTCCCATCTCCATCGATCTTGGAATATGGTCTGGACAGGCTGAGAGTGTCATTCCATCTAAGCCTCTTTCCTGCATCTAAAAACTGCCCTTAGCCCAGAACCATGAGGACTAGGAACTTCTTTGGTTTTTAAAGGACAGGACACCAAATCTCTCTGGGTTGAGCCCCTCTTTTGTATCTGAAGGGTCCCAGATTCCATCCCCACTATTTCCAGGTAGGGATGGATGGAAGAAGAGGACCTCCTCCTGGCACCAAACACCCCACAGCCAATTTTGCACCTGTTTTTGGGATGATGAAAGCTGCTATGTCCAGAAGTGGAACCCACTGACTATATGCTGCTCATGTTGGAAGTGGGAAAAGGCCACCTAAATATCCGACATTTGAATATCCATGTGAGTTGGACATGAGAGGAAACCAGACTCCAAAAGCTACGTAGTTCAGAGGCATTTATTGCTTTATGGGCTGCCTTTCTCCAAAACTGGACTCAAGGTGGTTCACGGAAGATGCATTTTAGAAAACCCTTTGGGGCTTTTGGAAGTGACAAAGCATCTGTCACCAGAGAGATGAGATGGACACTGGCGACTGCAGAACACAAAGAAAAGGCAGAAAATAGAGACTTACATGGCTGGTCGTCACCTTCAGGCAATTCAGCAGCTGAGAGAGAAAAGGAGAGACATAGATCCGGTTACACTCCTGACATGGCATATTCTGTGGCATGGGGCTTTGATTAATTCACCACCCCATTAACTGTCCCATTAATGAGCCAATCAGATCTTCACTTAATAAATGAGTTCGTTGATGGTTTAGTAAATTAGCTAAATGATTGCTTAACTAACAAGT